>NC_088688.1:104919718-105219718 GCF_028017835.1 Emys orbicularis
TCAACACAAAAGATGACTAAAGAAGGTATCACCAATTCACTATGAATCTCAGGGAAGCTAAGCCATTGATTGCACCCCCTCTGAACATTGATGCAGCATGGAACACACTCAGAATGAATATTCATCTAGGTGCAACCTTGTTTTTGGTAAAAAGACTTTACAAGATAAAGACTGGTTTGCAGCATATCCTGAAGAAATGCTTCCAGTTATCAAAGCAAAATGCACAGCACCATCGCACAATGAACCTCACTCCTGAGACACATGCTAACCTCAGAGTGGCTAAGAGCACATTACAATGAACAGGAAGGCAATACATTCAGTCACATTGGCTCAAACTGTGTGAGAAGGCACAAACATCCTTTGAGAATGGAGATGTAAGATGTATGACGGAATCAAGAAATCAATAGGTGCCTCAACCAAGAAGACTGCCCCACTCAAATCTCTTAATGGAGACAATATTATTGATAGAAGCAAACAGATGCAATACTGAACGGAACATTATCATAAACTCTATTCATGTGAAACCACTGTTTCTGAAGCAGCACTAAATGTGACCGTCAGGCTTCACACTATTGCAGAACGTGATCTAGAATCATCTATGTATAAATGAGCTTGAAAAGGCAACCACATCCCTAACAGGAAAGACTACAGGAAAAGATGGAATTCCAAATGAAGTACTGAAACAAGAATGACAGGTTGCATTTAAACATCCTCACAATGTTTTGCTTGCCTCCTGGAGGGAAGGTGATGTATCACAAGACTTGAAGGATGTCATCATCCTAATGCTGTATCAAAGGAGATGGTAGTTGTTGCAATCAATCCAGAGGAATTTCTCTCCTTAGTCTTGCTAGTAAGACTGAGATGGGTCATTCTCAAAAGACTAAGTTCTTGCTGAACATGTGTATCCAGAGAGTCAGTTTGGTTTCCATGCCAATAGATCAACTATCAGCATGGTCTTCACACTGAGGCAACTGCAAGAAAAAAGTGTCAAGAACAAGGAAAACCTCTCTTCATGGCCTTCATAGATCTTACAAAGGCTTTTAACCTTGTCAGCAGAAAGGGTCTTTTTCAACTGCTAGAGAGAATTGGTTGCCCCTCAAATCCTTCTCAGTCTGCTTTGATCCTTCCACAATGGCATGAAAGCTAGCCCAATATAAACGGTGACCAATCTGACAGCTTTGAAATCTGCAGTCGTGTTAAATAGGGATGAGTTTTGGCAGAAACACTCTCCGGTAAATTCTTCTCTGTGCTGCTTTTGCATGCTTTTTCCATCTAGCATTGAATGTGTCCATCTCCATACAAGATCAGATGGAAAACTCTTCATGACTAAGGACAAAAAGCAAAGTCAGACACTTGCAGATAAGAGAACTTCTTTTCCCAAATGATGAAATGCTCATCGCACACTGTGAAGAGGAGCTCCAGCAAATTTGCAGTAGCTTTGCGCTAGCTTGTGATGAATTTGGACTACCCATCAGTCTAAAGAAGGCAATGATTATGGCACAAGCTGTGTTGACTGCAACAGAAATTTCAATAGCTAGACCACACTAGGCATTGTGGACAAAGTTTTGCTATCTGGGATCAACTGCATTGGATAACTTATCTCTAGATGACGAGCTTAATTCTCACATTGGAAAGGTGGCCATCATAGTCAGTCAACTGACCGAGCATGTATGGGATAGCAGAAAATTAACACTGAACACCCAAGATATGGATTTACCAGATGTGTGTTCTGAGCATGCTACTGTATGGTGGCAAGATCTGGACTACCTACTGCAGGCATGAGAGGACACTCAACACCACCTTATACACCCACTGCCTCCATTGTATTCTAAATATCAAGTGGGAAACCAAAGTCCCTGATACCAAAGTACTTGAGAAATCAAAATTGCCAAGTCTTATCCCTATTCTCAAACAGATGTCTCTATTGACTTGGTCATCTGTGCGGGATAGATGACGGATGCATTCTAAACAATCTCATGCATGGGGAACTTGAGAGACCAGTAGTGACCTATGCTTAAGGATGTTTGCAAGAGGGACTTGAAAACTTTCAACATGGACACCACAAGCTGGGAAGATACAGCTAGCAACAAGCTACAATGGAGAGTTGCACTGTGCCAGGGAGTCAAGAGAGGCTGAAGAGATGTGGTTGAGAGAGAGGAAAGCACAGCAGGCCTCAAGTGCTAGTCTTGCATACTCTATGCCTTCCATATCAGAAGTGCACAATACACCCTGGGAAGGATTCTGATTTGATATTAAATTTGAAAGGGAGAGTGAAGGCTGTGGAATCTGCTTTCCAGGTAATATAAGAGGTAGATGGTGTCACAAGTCCATGAGATGGAAGTCAAGGCCTGAGTAGACACGTATGGAGATAAAAGAAGGGTGATTACATGGAGGCTGGTTGATGGTTGGCAGAAAGTGTGGAAAACCAGGGAATAGAAGTGTAGCAGACTCATCAATTTTTATCTGTGGCTCAGCCATCCCTAGAGGGAGACAGAGTATCACACTGAGTGGATGTGGGTTATACACTTCCACCTGGCTAGGGAAGCTCATCCTGAGCTTTATAGGTTCACCCAATTCAAATCCCTGTATGGGCTACTATCTGTAACCCCCCCCCCCCACCCACTCACATGAGTCATCAACAGCAGAACCTGAGATCTCAGGATCTAAAAGCATGATTCTGTACTGCCTCAGCTAAAAACAGAGTGCTACACTAAGTGGGTGTTACAATAGGATGGAAGGGAAATAGGGAGATGATCTCTGGACAGTAGGTGGAAAATGTTTGGGAGTGGGGAGAGAGATCGCCAAAGATTTGTATAATTTCAGATAAGCAGCCACAATTTTGGGGCTTATCCAAAATAAACCTCCCAATCTTTTGAGCGTCTCCCATCACTCACAGTTACCTCATGGACTCATATTTGTATTTATTTTAATGACGATGGGCCATTCAGAGGGTTCAGAACTTTAGCCCTACCAGAGCCAAAAAAGGGAAAGGCATGTGTTTATGTGAAATATAAAAAGAAATAAAAAAAAAAAAGCATGATCTAAGCTCAAGTTCCCGCATCAGAATTAAAATAAAAAAAAGGGAGGGGGATGCACACAGAACACAAAGGAACTACTATAAATCTTGGAGTTTGTCTACCACATTTTTTTCCTCTTAAATCATTGTAAAATATAGGTATGTTGACCTCATATTGGTGTGTGTATTTTTTTAAAGATGGAAAATACACCTTATCTCATTATTAGTTTATATATACCAAGCAAAGCCAGGTTTGCCATGAGTAGCAGGGATTTTATTTAAATTGAATAACATATAAAACCCACATAAATTACCAGGATATTAATTATAGCTGTCCTTACGAGTTCCCTCTGATATCACATGTGGAAAAATACATATTTGCACGGCTTGCGCGCTCTCTCTCTCTCTCTCTCTCTCAAAAAAAAGACATCCACACACTGGAGTCAAAATGTTTTTCATAAGAAACTGTTCTCCTATGTGTTCTACTCACTTTTGATATAAATCTTTGGTAAGAAGTTTCCATCCCCCCTTCCCTCTTTTAAATCACTAGCTCAGCTATTTCTTCTTTGAAAATTGCTGCCTGGGCTAGATATTTAAGGAACACGTTGTTGATATCATGCTGACTTGAAAATTTTCCTTTTTTTTAAAGTTACAGTAACTATGAAAATATCACATCCAAAGTACAATTATAATCATAACCCACCCATACTGAAATGAAAAAGAAAGGCAGGGCGGGGCATGCATATCAGGCAGTTATATATGAACCCTCAATGACAGATGGTTTTAACAGTTGGATGAAAGAAAGAGATATAAATAAATAAATAAATAAATAAATAAATAAAGTTCTCCACTCTCATTTCAGTACCAGAGCAGTAGGAGTCCTTATTGCTTCCTTTATTCCTTTTCATTTCTGGCTCTATTGATGCAACGCAGGATTTGAACAATACTCTGGCAGACTTCAAATGGAAACAAAAATTATATCCAACTAAGTAGGGAGGGGAAATCTGACACCCCTATGGTACCTTCGTGTGGAAGCAAAATGACTTATATTTATTTTATGGGACAGTTTAAATTTATTATATGTTGCATATAATTTCCTGTCTCATTTCTTTAGTGTTCTTGGAATTTATTCTAGGATGTCTTACTTTATCACATACCCCCACCCCTCTGCCCTGACACCCTCTGTTGAACTTGCTGTAAAGGAAATCCCAGAAAGGCAAAAAGCCTAGAGCACCATTCTAAGGAACAGTTGAAGCCATAGAAGAAATTCTGTAAGACCAATGAAGATGAAAATGGAAACTCTGTGAAAATTAATGTACTGTAGAATCAGTGTATATACCACTTATTTCTCTACGCAAATAGAAAAAGGAACCCGCTTATGAGATGTATCCAAATAATTCACAGGTGGTGAAACTATTAGAGAGGTCTGCAGATGCTTGCCTCATAAGCAGAATAAATCTCACATGCTACATACACTGCTTTCTCTCCTTTTTCCCCGGTCACCCGTCCATAATGCCTTCCGATTTCACCACAACTATTTTGGTTATTTTTACAAGAAATTGGGACAACGTCTATATCTGGCAGGCGAGAGAGGCTGCTCACATGTGAAAGGAAATTCTAACCAGTGTATTTAAAAGGAAATAAAAGTGTTTATCCATTTCTGAGAAATGCAGCACAATCTGGGTACAGTGAAGTCTGATATGGTGAAACTCCAATGGATAGTGAAATAGAAGGAAAGTTCCAGATTGTTTCAATGGATTTCAGGGGGGCCTGTGAAGTTCAGGTTATAATGAACCCCCAACTTACAGACAAGTTGTTCTGTGAAATAAAATGTCTCCACAATAAGACGATTCACAATCTAATACTACACAGTATACAAATCATGGTAATTGTGAATGATCACTTTTTAAAAATGGATACTCTCTACTATGTGCACATGCTACACATGTAAATGCTCACTTGAAATAGGTATTTAAGAAGATTCTTAGGCCCAGATCCTAAGCTGATATTAATCAGCATAGCACCATGGAAGTGAAGGGAGGTAAACTGATTTACACCAACTGACGATCAGTTTTCAGCTAGCACCACATTTACAAATGTCCATTTAGTTTTGGCATCACTACTTTAAGTATAATATTTGCAGCTTGTGTAGAGATGTGCAGATGTTTAAACACCAACTAACCAAGTCCAGTCACAGGAGACACTGCAATGACATCTATGTGCAGCGTTTTCTCTGTCATTCTTGATAGGAAGGTGAAGCATTTGAGAACGACATTGCAGCACCATTAAATGGCATTCAATCTTTCCAGCACAACATAATCCCCACAAGAATCCTCTTCTGGATGTGTTCCTCCAGAATGAATATGGAACTACTTCTTCACAGGTAACTAGATACAGAAGCTTTGTTAGATTTCCATAGTGCAGTCCAAAGCAACACATAGCCTCAGGTTTTGTTACAAACGGAAAACCTCAGGCCTGCTGTGCAAGTTTGGAGAAAACCTGGAATAGGGTATATATTTGGGTGGAAACTACGTGACACTCAGTGGATTTTTCATGGGTTTCAGCAGAAACTAGGCAATGCTAGGTGGCTTTAGCTGAGGCTTGGTTTGAACTTTTGGGGTTTCCCAAACCCAAAACCTCAAGGTGAAAGTCAAGGAGTAAGAACGTATGTGCATTACATCTGCCAAGTTCCCACAAAGCTCTGCAAAAAAGCCAACCTTCTTGATGCTGGGGTGTGTGTATGGGGACAGGTAATACACCCAATGTTCAGAGATATCAAAATGTATTTGCAATATCATGTCTTGATCATATAGGTGAAATTTCCACCCATGCAGAGAGGTAGCACAATGATTAACACTGCTCCACAAGGAGGCTTCTACCCCTCCCCTCAACTCCTTCATGTGTAGGTGCATCTCCTAGGGATGGATGGATTAGCCAAACCTTAGCCCAATCCCAGATTAAAACCCAATATTTTGTTTTAAGATCTGGATTTGTTCCAGAGTCCTTTCTCTCTCTGCTGTCTACCCAAGACATCTCTATCTTCGCTGATAAAGATAGAGGTCTCAGCAGGTGCAGCAGTTTCTCTGCTGGGCCCCCAGCACCTCGACGGCAAATCTCCCAAGCTCTGAGATACAGTGAAATCTTGGCACTCCTGTCAGAAGGGAGCAAACCACAAGAGGGGATGATTTCTCAAAAGATTCAGGTTGGGACAAGCATTGGTCATCACCAACCACCCAAACAAAGTCTTACCCATCACTAACTACCCTTTGCAAAGCTTTCTCCATCACTAAGCAGAGATGGGCTGGAACCTCTAATAGATCACAGTGTGTCTTTTCATGATTTATCTTCTCTGCCTATTTCTTCTTTTCCTTCTCTCTCCTTGCACTGTATTCTTTTTTTCGCTCACTCTCACTTTCCCTAAATTATATTTTCTACCTCCTCCTCCATATTTTCTGTATCCTCTCTATATTGTACTCCTTTTTTCAAACTTAACCCATATCACTCTCTCCTCCTACACACCCCATTCCCATCCTTGCACCCCCACATACAGTGTTTGGAAATGTTACCAGACACCTAAAACCTAAAGGACTAAACCTAGTAGCCAGCAACTGATATGAAAGATGCTTCCCACTGACCAAGGCAATGGCCATGTGAGAAGCCAACTGCTCTCCTCTACAACTGCTAGAAAACGGGAAGGTGTTGTGATTCCTAGCTGGGTGCTGTCCCTCAGCCCTATTTTGATGACTCTAACTTGTCTACTAGCTTTTGGCTACATTTGAAGGCTGCCTCCACAACTCTCACTAGCTACCAAAAGAAAGATGGAACATTCTCTTTCTGCTGCTCTCTGTTCCCAGAGCATCCAGGTTGCAACAACTGGTGGGAAGTGTCTTCACTACTCTACCCCTGGATCAGCTTCCTGGTTGTTGCTATGGGGATGACCTTGCTACTCTATCCCTCTCCCAACCTCTGTTTCTGTGCCGGCCTCTGCTAATGCTCAATGCCATAGCAGAGTGAAATTGATCTGATTTTTTTCTTTTTTTAAATCAGCTTCACTGCTGCCAACAGACTGTACAGCAGTTTGAGAAAACAGCTATGAGCAGCAGCAGAGGCAATGGAGCTGTCTGCAGTCTCAGACAGATAGCATTGCACCAGATATTCTTGGTTCACATTTGGATGGCTATCTTCACAATCATAAGAGCTAGAGACTTTTTTAAATGAAAGCATATATTAAGTAGAATTCTCCTTGAATAGTTTCTTATTTCCTCCTGGTGAGTGGACTGTTCAAGCATTACACTAATTGATTAGTCCATTAAGTTAATTATTGATTGACTAGTTCATTCAGTTAATACACAGTTTCCGGACCAACATGATTATCGCTGAATATGTTCTAGGCTCCAGATTCTTTAGGGTGTTTTATTGCCTGGTCTTTTTTATTTTGTCTTGCCAGGTCTAAGAATTATGCTAAGGACAGAAAACCACCCGAAAAACCCAACCCCTAATCCTCAGGAGACTAGTGACACCACTGAGCTAGCTTAATAGTCTTTATTCAGGTCCAAATCCCATTAATTTCAATGGGCATTTTGCCTGAGTAAGGATTTGGGCCCAAAGAACAAAATCCCACCACTAACTCAGTTCATCTGATTACAGCAGTTCCCACAAATCCTTGCCCTCAGTGAATGGAAGGACAGTAAATGATATACTTGGAAAAGCAATCTGGAAAAGTTCAGCAAAGCAAGTCTAGACATGAAACTCTAGAACAAGATATAAAAAAACTGACATATTAGACACACTTACTAGTGACTTGGCCATTCATATAAAGAAATTTGTATGTTGTGTGTATAGATGTGAAACATTCAAATTGAGAGTGTACTGGCTAGGTTTTCAAATGCCAAAACTGTGCAAAGTTTTGAGTGCACCTCATTTGCACGAATAAAGCCTGCATTTGTATGTACAAACTGCATAGTTCAGCGTGCCACTACCCAGTTGGAATGTTCAAATGCCAGTTTGCGCACACACACGAGCATGCATAGAAAGTGTACATGTGCAGTTTTGGCATCCAGGCTGGAAAATCCATCCTTATACAGCTATAAACGTAGAAACAGATGGGCATACATACAAGTGATAGACAGACATATCTGCACGTGAAGAGAAATGACAGAGTCAAGCTTTCTACATTCAGCTGTAAACAAGGAATTTAACATTCATTCCACAGACTAATTGTGCTTATGGTCATCCAAGACAGATCAAGTTAGATAATAGAGGAGTAGAGTGCCAGAGAACCTGAAAGGAATGGACTATTGTGCTTGACTAGTTTCCATGTATAAATTAGTGCAGAGAGAAAAAAAAAAAGAAATTCTACAGACACATGTACTTTATTATAATTCCTAGTGTTATTCCTGCACAACTACCACAATAGCAGGCCAGAGAGCTAAAAACCACTAAAAAGAAGCAAAGAGCAAATGCAAAGTTGATTAAATGCCTTTCTGACAAGAGGTGGCTTGACTTCAGGTTTGGATGAACACACGTCAATGACTGGTCTTAGACGTGGTTTGCTGGTGATGGGTTTTTATTTTTAAATGAATAGAAAGGAAATCTTTGGAAGAGAATGCCTGCTCATTTTTGTTTCCCTCAAAAGAGGTGTGTTACAACTTCCTTAGCATGCAAAAGTCTGTAGGACAATGAGCAAAATTCCCCAAATATTTCATTTTAGTCTGGAGAGAGAAAAATATATATTTTAAGTAAGTATCAAGTCTGCTTTAACTCTTACAGACTCAGACTCTGGGCACTCTGTTCCAGGACAATTAACAAGTTAAATACCTGACCCTGCTGTCCTTCCTCAGGGAAAACACCCCATTGAAGTCAAAAGGATTTTGCTCTGACTTAATGCTAAGGAGCCCTGGAGGACTGCACCCGTCAACACCAATTGCTACATCTTTTTAGAGGGTGCAAACTGGTCTAATGGTCTGCCCTGCCCTGGCTCTGCTCTGCTCCTTGGAGGCAGGAAGACTAGCACCACAGCTGGCTCTAAATTCTTCCATTCTTTTAGCACCAGCAATACAAGGGCTGGGGTTGCATCTGGACTGTGCCAACCTTCCCTGCTGGTGCACCCATGCAGACCAAGCCACTCTCTAGCCTTGAGCATGTTTTTCTTTCAGGGGGGTTTGCTGCACACACATCACACACAGCAACACGTGTGCTAAGTGACTTAAGAGACAGATCCTGTGAAGGCTTTCTACTGGATGTAAACTGCTTACTCCCAGGAGCAGTCCCATTATAGTCGATGGGGCTACTTGCTGTAGTAAGGACCTCTCACAGTCAGGGCTGGCTCCAGCTTTTCTGCCGCCCCAAGCGACGAAGCGAAAGAAAAAAAAAGATAAAGCCGATCGGCGGCACGTCCTTTGCTCCCTCTCTTCCTCTTCGGCGGCAGCTCAAAGAGGAAGAGAGGGACTGAGGGACCCGCTGCCGAAGTGCTGCCGAAGACCCGGACGTGCCGCCCCTTTCCATTGGCCGCCCCAAGCACCTGCTTCCTTCGCTGGTGCCTGGAGCCGGCCCTGCTCACAGTGCTAACTTTTTGCAAGACTGAGAAGTTACTTTTTAAGTACAGATCCAAACTCTGACTTTACTTACAGCTGAAGTCAAGGGGAGTCTTTCCATTAATTTCAATGGGCTTTGAATCAGTCCCTTTATGAATTTACTGTTTGGTATACTCTGGCAGAGACACATATATTAATATATCCCAACACTTCAACATATTAACATCCAAGTCAAAATCCTGTAGTTGTTACTCAGTCAAAACTTTCACTGAAACCAAATAAGGGATTTGCCTAAGTGAGGACTGAGAAAAAAATGCCCTGACTCCAAAAAAGAAAGTTTTGCTTGTTTCATATCACTATTCTTAAGGCACAAAAAGAGTTTTATTTTAAAAATCTCTGATGGGGGGAGGGACACACAAAAAAAACCCCACACAAACCGGTATAGTATTAAATATAATGCATAATGGTTGGCAGCAGAATGCACTATTTATTTTCATGAATTAGGGACTGAGTGCGCAATTCACAAGCAGTGGAGTGAAGTAAGTACAAGTGGTGAGGCTAGGGGTATTAACCTGGAGTCAAATCCTACAGCCCTTACTCAGTTCTAACTTAGGAAAATCTCCTACTCATTTTCCCTGAGTTAGGACTGCAGGATCTGGCTCATAATGCGTAACAGTTGCCAGGCTAATAAACTTTTAATTGGTTAAGGAGAGCATGTTCTACCCTCTCATGCCTCTCTACAGTAATTTGTGTGGCTTACATTTTATTTTATATTTGAAAGAGCCTTTTTTAACCAAAATTATTTTTGTGGAAGATATTCATATTTACAATTATTTTGAAAACTCATATTTAATGATCTGTGAATAGCTGTTATTGAGACCTGACAAAGATCCATAACATGCATTTTGAATAGGGATATATTGTTTCTGATACTCTTGTGGCTATCAACATTAACATTAGCATACAATAATTAGCACATTTTGTTTCATTCACATGTATATGAAAACATAAGCTCAGTTTGATCTGGAAATAGATAATGAACTTTGGAATAAAATAATGATTCTTCAGTAATTAAGTATATAAAATATGCACTTTGCATTGGAGTCAAAGTTGTAAATTAATGTTTAAAAAAAAACACAAGAGTTTTTGCTTTCGATCACTATTGACAAATTAATCTAACCTTCAGATGAGCTTAGCTAACGTGCATGCCCACGACACTCTCCTGTTAAAAATGTGTGCATTACTACTAATGTTTTTACTGCAGACTTTCTGGAGAGTAAACGCGCAGCTCATACCCATAAAATTAAGTATGAGTCACAATGGAACATTTACTTTCAATCAAACAACGCAGCAATGGTGTTCAGCTGTAGAGCATCTTATCAGTCTCCTTGGGAGACATAATAAAATAAACAAACATCCACCAAACAATAACCACCAATTTTGCATCGGTAATGTACACCTGAGATCACAGAACAATATTTTGCTTCCAAAACTTAGAGTTAACTTGTCTCTCTAATAACTTACAGTAATTATCAGAGATAATCCAAGCTGGCTGCAGAAGTCCCAGTACATGCTGTACATGGTTTCTCTGCATTTGCAGAGGAAAAAATAGTTTTTAAAAAGAGAAGAAAAACCCAACCCCCTAGTACATAAATTTCCAGGAACACTACAACATTTTACAGTTTGATTTCAACAGGGAAAAAAAGGCTGTTGTCCAAATTCCAAGCACTCAATCCATCATTCACTGTTCATCTCTCCCCACGTTTATATAATCTATGCCAACATTAACCTTTTGGTTCTACCTGGAGCAACCTATACTACAAGACCCCTCATAGTAGTGTCCTGGAGCCTGGACTTCGACACAGCAGTTTTATAGCCCCGCAGCCCAAGCCCTGCGAGTCCAAGTCAGCTGACACAGTCCACCCTTGGGTGTTTAATTGCAGTGTAGACATACCCCTAGAACCTGTGTTGGGTTAGAGGGGATGATACCTGCAGAATCATTTCTTTTTACCTGGGTCTTAAAGATTTAGAAAAATGGATCTCTCGACTGCAACAGTTAAGTATTTAAATACAAGAAATGACGTTTACCAGGAGCAGAGACGCCAGGAGCAGGGTGCCAGCAGTTGCCCAACTGCAGCATTCCATGCTTGGATCCTTGCCGCAATCTGAATCGGACACTGAATAAGCTGCTAAGTGCTCCTCTGCCTGCTGTCACATCCAGTACTGGTGCTAACACTTCAGCCCTGCCTATCAGCTTCCATCAGCTCTGCTCACATTTCCTGACTAAGGGGTGGGTGGGTGGGGGGTGAGCTGAATGGAATCTCTCTCTGAGCAGGCAGCCAGCCAATCAGGCTCTTGCTAATCAGACATGCAGAATAACAAAGCCAAGGGGTCCAGGGAAAGTATAAGAGAGAAAGAAAGAGGGGAAGGAATGAGAGAGAGAGAGAGAGAGAGAGAGAGAGAGAGAGAGAGAGAGAATGGCAAAGCTGAAGGGAGTGCTCTGCCTTTAGTTAACCCGACTCAAGAGAGCTAGTCCTCTACTTGCCACAAGCTGTTTGTGGCTTTTGCTAGTACAATCGCGTTCCTTCTAACTGTGCATTGTTCCATTCAGGAGAGAAACTTAATCTGTGTCAATATAGAACACATGCCATAAAGGGCACAAATCATGAGACAGAAATTTGCCAGAGAAAAATAAATTCTACTTAAATAAGGTCCTCCTGTATTTCTTAAGGGAACATGGACTGTGCAAATCTTTTTTATGCCACTTTGCCACAAAGAAGCATCTCCCCCCTCCCCCATCACCTCTTGTCATACACATATCTATCTATTTTTAAACTGGTTTCAGAATTTCCTGCTTTACATGGATGATGGCTGCAATGTTGTGGTAACCAAGTCAGCTGGTAAAGATGCTGGTCTGTAAAACAAAGAATGAAGAAAAACGTTCTCATCACCTAAAGAAAAGCAATTTCAATTATCCACATTCAAAAGGGCCCCAGATACCGACTGAGGGATGTGCTTGCTTAGCTCCTTCAACTGATGAGTTAGGTAACTACCAGTCCAGAGCTATATTGACCAGTTTCTCACTGATGTCTGTGATGCCTATTATACGTGCCTGTTAGAGCACAGTATCACCGCCTGTTAGTAAGGTTGCCACTTCCCATCATAATACCTTGTTTTCAGTGGCTTATAAAACCTTGCCAAACTTTAAATGTTTAGGCAGAAATTTCCCCTGCCAGGCGTCTGCCTCATGCTGTAGCCTTCTGGAGAATTTCAGCCAGAATGGATCAGCCATTGCTGAGAACAAGAATAAGGGCAAATAAATTTTTGCCCATGTTAAAAACTTCTGGCAACCTTTTCTTTCAATAGCTCTAGCACCTTCTGGTTTGGAGCAAGGGCCTGAAGTTTGCCACGTGGGTGGCCTCTGTGTCTGTGATGGGCCTCTTGTCCTTTTGAAAGTCTGCCATCTTATAAGCTTTTTTTTTTAAAAAAAATCACAGGTCACACATACCTCCCCACCTACCTATTGGCTCCCAGCCTCCCCACAGCTGGTCCAGCTCTTGTCCTCTCTGCATTCAAGTGAGGCAGTTTTTTCCTCTATGCTGCAGGAGGGCTTCTCCGGTGCTCTCAATGACTCTCCTGTGAGCAGGACAAGAGCTGGACCGGGGAGGGGGGGCGAGAGAAGGGGAGCAGGTGTGTGTGGGGAAACTGGCATAAGGAGCCTGGGGGAGGATACTGGGACTGTAGGCTGGCAGGAGATGGGGAAGAGACTGGAAGTGGCTTGGCAAATTGACAGGGACTGGAAGTCAGGAAGGGAAATGTGAAGAAAGGTGGGGAAGCTAAGAAAGGAGGAGGAGCTGTGGAGGGAGAATAGAGTCAATGGCAAGGAGACTGGGACTGAAAACTAGTGGGATGTGTGCATGCTTATGGGGGCGGAGGAGAAGGGGAGATAGATCTGATGAGGAGCCAGGATGCAAGGGGAGAACCGAGACTGGCTGGGTGAAGAGACTAGACTGGAAGCTGGAGGGTTTGTGGAGAAAATTAGCTGGGCAAGGAGACTGGTACTGGAATGAGGAGTCCAGAGGGGTGAGACTAGGATTTGGGCAAGGAATGGGGGACTCGGGCTGGCTAGGGTAAGAGAATGGGACAGGGATGAGGAGCCAGGGGTAGGACATGGACAGGGAAAGGGCAAATGTGGTAAACCTTGAGGGAGAATGGGCAAAATCTAAAGGTTCTAGCCCTGCTGATGAGCCATGTTGGTATCAATATATGGAATTTCTGTTTTTTTCAGTTTGCTTTTTTAAGAAAACCTAAGAAAATACACAAGTTTAAAAACACTACGACAAAAGAACATTAAGGTTGCAAAATCAAGTACTCAAAAGTAAGGAAATGCCAGAATCTAGATGGCTTGCACAACCTTAATTCGGCCATCTTGTGCCTATGCATTATACTACATTATGATAGCAATGATGTAATTAAAGATAGTATCACAATGCATACACAGAAGGGGGCCAAATTAAGGTTGCTTATGCAACCCTCAATTTTGGAATTTCCTAATGTTTTGAGTGCTTGACTTTGCAACCCTAATAATGTTGTTCACACATTTTTGGTGTATAATTATAGCATTTTCAAAAGCAGCCTCTTCTTAGTGAGTTAATTTTTGGGCACTCAACTACCAGGCAACACTGTCATGATCAATACACTGGCTTGCAGTAGAGTATATGAAGTGATCCCAGTAGAATGCTTCCAGACATGCACAAAATTCTGCTTTTATTTTTCAGAACCAAACCACTCAATTCCTGACTACCTGAATGGTAAGGGATGTACCAATTAGAGATGGGCATGCCCTTTAAAATTCCAGTTCATATTTCTGACTGAAGCCAAAACACAATAATATATTCATTTGTTTGGTAGCAAACAGTTAATGTGGAAAAGCAGATACTGATGCTACACATGCCCATCCCAGATTTACTGACTCTTGAAATGCCGTGTTCAGCTTTGGAAAAGGTAAGTTGTTGCATTTTTTTAAAGAAAACTCTCAAAAGGCAAATAACATCCTCTAACGCTAGTAAAACCGGAGCCTACACATGCACAATTTATAGTCCCACCATTGTTCTCTGCATGGAACTCCCATTGAAGTCAATGGAAATTTTGCACGCAAAATCATGGCAGAAGAAATATATTGGTAGCAGCCAAATGGTGTTGCCTGCTATCATCAGATGCCTAAAAAATGTGATTTGGCCGAAAAGAGCTCGTTTTTGTTCAAGATTGATATTTAAAACAATAGCAGAGCTGTCCAAGACTTTCATAATGAAACAGAAAATGGTGCAAAACTCACATGACTTTAGATTTTGTTGCACATTTAAAACTCAGACCAGGTTCAGGAACTTAGGTCAATTTTTGGTTCCAAGACAAAGTCATGTAAAACCCATGGTTTTGACATGAAGCCAGTGAAATGTCACAGTTCTGAGAGTTTGGCTTTGAGTTTCTGAATGCATTTGAACCAAGAACTCAAAGTGAACCTCAGGGAGTGGAAACTCACATGAATCAAATCCAAAGTAAAGGTCCATGCAAACTCTTGAATTGCAATAGCATTAAGTTTCATAGACATTTCAGTCCAATCCTGAATCCATATCACTCAAAAACAAAACTCCCATTAACGCTAGTGGACACAGGATTGGGCTCCAAGTCACAAGTGAAGGGCATCCACTCACAAGCCCTGAAAATGACCACTTCTGGTATCCATGTTGACCATTAACTACACTCCTTTTTCCCCCTTTCAGGTGTGTAAATTAAAGCAGTCTGCACAGGTTTGTAAGCAGCGGTGCTGGTTAGCAGCACTGCACAGCAATGGCGGATTATGTGGAAGGAGAGCAGAAATGAAGGAGGGTGTCAGGATTGTCTGAAGCATCATTCCAAGCTGTACAGATTTTAACAATGCTTAATTTAAAAAACACTAGCCCAGGAAGGAGAAAGCTGGTAACATCAATATGCTTTATAGCAGGAAAGAGTGAACTAAACTGTGGAGTTGATCTCCCTGGGGAGAGTATGTTACAGTTTTCACTCAGAAGCCACCTGCCTCTTCCTGGAGCTGAACCTCCTTTTTTCCCCATCAGATCTGCAGCAACCAATATTTTTTATTTCATTTTATTTTTCAGTTAGCAGTTATTCTTAGATTGCCTCTTATTAGTTTGGATTGGTTTCTGGGATGTTGGATGCTCACATAACCATGGAAAGTGGGAGGGAGCCAATGCTTATAAAGGTGTGTGTGTGTGTGTGTGTGTGTGTGTGTGTGTGTGTGTGTGTGTGTGTGTGTGTGTGTGTGTGTGTGAGAGAGAGAGAGAGAAAGAGAATTTAATGGCTGTGAAAGATGTCAGATTGACAGCTGTGGGGACCACAATCTCCTGCAAGTGAAGTTCACCCCTGTGCGCAAGGCTGACACGGCTCTTAAATCCTACATAAACCCCTCCTTGGGGCTTAAGTGATGCACAGTCTTTGTGCAAGCACTCCATACAGGAAGAAATGACTTCCCACTGAACAAACATAGCATTACTCTGCACTGTGCAGGTTTCCTTGCTTTTATCTGTAAGGACGGCCTCTAGGGGTGAAAGGCTAGTTCAGTCTCCAGACCCACTCGGTCCTTGGCCTTTATGCTGAGAAAAACTGCCAAAAAGATTGCCAAATAGTACATAAGAGCGCCCATACTGGGTCAGACCAAAGGTTCATCTAGCCCAGTATCCTGTCTTCCAACAGTGGCCAATGCCAGGTGCCCCAGAGGGAATCAACAGGACAGGTAATCATCAAGTGATCCATCCCCTGTCGCCCATTCCCAACTTCTGGCAAACAGAGGCTAGGGACACCATTCCTGCCCATCCTAGCTAATAGCCATTGATTGACCTATCCTCCGTGAACTTATCTAGTACCGGTAACCTTGGGATTGGATTGAGACTCTCTAGTTTAGGTACTTTTATGGCCCCCATCAGCGTAGCAACTGAGCACCTTACAATTGTTAATATATTTATCTTCCCCACCCCCGTGAGGTACAGACTAAAGAACACAGCAATATATGCCTCTATATTTAACTGACTAGATTTCAAGCTGATGATGTACCTTTAAATCATATGACACATTCTAACCCAACCTTGAAGAACTACAGTCTGCTTCACCCTCAAAAATGTTGGGAACATTTGAGAAAAGGAATGGTCTCTCTTCTTTCTTGAGACATGACTGCACTGATTGAATTGGTGAGGTTGGAGCAATCCCCTGTATGTATCATAAAGCCACCAGCAATGCTGCTTTACAACTGGCTCTGGCCATTTTGAAAGGTTCTTAGCATATCCAGCAATGAAACTAATCTCAAGAAATAGGACAATTCCTCTGGATTACAGTTAAGGGAGTTAGTGGCACATCAGGGAGGTGGCTTGTGTGAAGTGGCTGTTTGTATTGCCTATCATACAACCTTGTCCAGCGGTAACAGTTCTTGAAACTTTGGTAGCCAAAAGACAACTACACACACACACACACACACAGAAAGAAAGAAAGAAAGGTAAATAAATGTTAAAATAGTTCCTAAAACTTGCATTGCACTCTTCACAATAATGTTATATTATATTCACAGTTTTCCACTGGTAGGGTGTGGCTTAGTGGCTTAGCCAAACATCTTGAACAAGCATGCTTCAGATCTGAGTCACAACATCAAAACAGGGAAATTCTGCAATAGAAAATACAAAACTGCTTTTCCATCCTATTTAGGAGGGGAATCTCAGGTACAATAGACAAGCAGATTTTGATCACTACACTTAGGCATGATTGGTTTATCCCCACTTGGCCTTCCATTGCGCTAGCATCATTCTCCTTTGCATACCCTTAACACCTCTCCTCCCTCAACAACAGCCCAGGATCTTTCTTCTGGTCAGACTGAAAAGGTGAGCACAGGCTTTTAGCTCAAGTTCAGTGCCAATCTGTGAGCTAACACAATGTAATGCCCTGACATCACGTCTCTATCAAGGTCTCCTTAAGAATGATCATGACATTTCTTTAATGCTCCACCTTTAGTTCTGTCTCCAGATCACCTGACTGCTTTTCCCCAATCACTCTCTTCTCCCTACCCCCCATACCTAATTAATCACACAGTGGAAATTCTAGCCATCAGCTTGTCAGATGCTGTGTACTGACCACATTCATGGTGCTGGTTCTAGACAACTGAAATATGTGGAGTTACTAAAAGTAATTAGTTTTGTAACCCTAACAACAAGTGCATTAGTCTTTGAAGTTACCACATCATCTGAATGTCTTCAGCCTCCTTTCCCTGCCATTCTTAATATACTGCTGCATATTTTACAATTCTGGAAACACTTGCTTCCTATCTTAGGTACTTATATGCCCCCTCAATACCACAGTATCTGAGCATCGTTTTAATGTATTTATTCTCAGAACAGCCCTATGAGGTCAGGAAATACTAATTTCCCCCCTTTTATAAATGAGGAACTGAGGTACAGAAAGAGACTAAGTGACTTGCCGAAGCATGGTGGGGCAGGGAACTGAACACTGGTCTCCCAAGCACTCTAACCACATAGTACTGACTTTCATGTGTACTCCCAATTAAGTGACTAGGACTACTCGTGATACTAAGCACTGCACCAGGGACAAGCATTTGTAAGATCTCACCCTTAATTGTAGCTCTTTAGGGCAGGGAATTTCTCACTCTTTTCTGTAAGGTGCCAGGCATACTTATGGCATTATATAACTAATAATACTGAAAGGATTTAAGGCCCCAATCCTGCAGTGAGCGCTGTTCACGCAGTTCCCTGTGCAGTGCTGCCAACTCTTGTGATTTTGACATGTTTGTTTGTGTCTATGTGGAGCTCATTGCAAGAAAAGGGCATACCCCCTCTCCCCTGCCCCCTTTGGTAAGCTTTCAAATTAATTTGGACCCAGTTTGGGCTTTGAAAGTTATACCTGACTTTATTTAAAAAAAACCCCACACATTTGAGCCACCTCAGCTCTTTAATCTGCAAGGCTGTGCATTTTTTCTCCTTATAAAAGTTTGTGATATCTACGTAATTCTTTGTATGCTTTTTTGCTTTTCCAAAACAATAACCTTCTTTTTATTAAAACAAACAAAAACAAAAAAACAAAACTAAACACTCATGAGCAACCCTCAAATAAATCAGCTGAAACTGCCAAAAATATCAATTTTAAGCTTGTAATAAATAAGAAAGAAGAGAAAAGAAGTTTTAAACTAGAGAAGGTCTCAAACTGTGCATTTTGGATCTGGATTTGAAAAACCCTTAGGATAGGGGGAGGTAGGGCTGGTGTTTGGCCCAGTATAAAGATGGCCATTTGCAATATTCACATCTGCAGCTAGATTCAGATTTCCAATGCTTCCAGAATCCAGTGGAGGGGTGTACTCAAGTTTACGGTTTGGGCCCATCTCTAGTGTTAACAATTATGAAGAATGCCTGGACAGCATAAAGCAGACTTTGAAATGATGTGGAAGGATTTTTGAATAGAGAACATCTAAAGCAGGGGTCGGCAACCTTTCAGAAGTGGAGTCTTCATTTATTCACTCTAATTTAAGGTTTTGCGTGCCAGTAATACATTTTAACGTTTTTAGAAGGTCTCTTTCTATAAGTCTATAATATATAACTAAACTATTGTTGTATGCAAAGTAAATAAGGTTTTAAAAATGTATAAGAAGCTTCATTTAAAATTAAATTAAAATGCAGAGCCCCCCAGACCGGTGGCCAGGACCTGGGCAGTGTGAGTGCCACTGAAAATCAGCTCGCGTGCCATAGGTTGCCTACCCCTGTTCTAAAGGAACCCCTTTTGTCATCTAACAGCTTTCATATGTCACAATATCAGTGAAGTGCTTCTGCAAATGGAACTCTCACCAAAGCTAATGGGAGCTCCGCCTGTGGAGGACTGGCAGGATTGGACATCAAGTCAGCAGAATTAATGCATATTAGCATTTGAAATAAATAGTATCACAGATTACAGCATGGTCAATTTAAAAGCTGGAAACATTGTGGCTCCTGTGATTTGATGATAATGATTAGGGTTTAGTACTGGCAGAGAAGCCCCCAGCCCCCAATTTAAGTCAAAGCACATTTATATATATATATATATATATATATATATATATATATATATATATATATATATATATATATATATATATATATATATGGAAAAAAAACCTGTCATAAAACATAAAAGATAAGTGGTAGGATTTTGGAGCAGCACCAGGCTCAAACTGCTGCAACACATGCACATAAAGGAAAAGGTATTTGGTGAAATATTTGAAACATATGGTTTTGTTTGTGTTTCTTGCAAATGTCTGAGAACAGCGAACAATTCCTACCTGTATACAATCGTGACCATGAATGCACTATTATGTTGTAACAAAAATGTATTTATAAGCAACCAGTAAAATACTGGAAGAAATCATAATGTTAATAACTAAGAGGTTATCAAGTTCCATATTGAATTTCTCAGTGCTAAAGATTGCCATGCAAAGAGCAGCAATTTTTACTTGATGGATTAAACAGTTTCAATATGGTAGAAATACAGGAAACGATTAAATAAAACAGATAAATTTCTCCCCTCAAGCTGAGCAGAAAAAATTCTCAGCCTCAGCTAAACAGGTGAAAAAGCAAATCTTTTCCGTATTCTAAGTTTCTCTCTCTAACTAGAACCCCACTTTGAACCCACAGGTTTAGGGGCTCTAAGTCCAAACACAAACAGGTATCAGAACTTCATCACTCAGGGCCACCACTCAGGTTATTGAAGACCTACTGCTGCTGATGCATCTGTGAAAGACTAGCTTATCTTATCATAGAATCATGGAATATCAGGGTTGGAAGGGACCTCAGGAGGTCATCTAGCCCAACCCCCTGCTCAAAGCAGGACCAATCCCCCACTAAATCATCCCAGCCAGGGCTTTGTCAAGCCTGACCTTAAAAACCTCTAAGGAAAGAGATTCCACCACCTCCCTAGGTAACCCATTCCAGTGCTTCACCACCCTCTTAGTGAAAAAGTTTTTCCTAATATCCAACCTATACCTCCCCCAGTGCAACTTGAGACCATTACTCCTTGTTCTGTCATCTGCTACCACTGAGAACAGTCTAGATCCATCCTCTTTAGAACCCCCTTTCAGGTAGTTGAAAGCAGCTATCAAATCCCCCCTCATTCTTCTCTTCTGCAGACTAAATAATCCCAGTTCCCTCAGCCTTTCCTCATAAGTCATGTGCTCCAGCCCCCTAATTATTTTTGTTGCCCTTCGCTGGACTCTTTCCAATTTTTCCACATCCTTCTTGTAGTGTGGGGCCCAAAACTGGACGCTGTACTCCAGATGAGGCCTCACCAATGTCGAGTAGAGGGGAATGATCACGTCCCTCGATCTGCTGGTAATTCCCCTACTTATACAGCCCAAAATGCTGTTAGCCTTCTTGACAACAAGGGCACACTGTCGACTCATCCAGCTTCTCGTCCACTGTAACCCATAGGTCCTTTTCTGCAGAACTGCTGCCTAGCCATTCGGTCCCTAGTCTGTAGCAGTGCATAGGATTCTTCCATCTTAAGTGCAGGACTCTGCACTTGTCCTTGTTGAACCTCATCAGATTTCTTTTGGCCCAATACTCTAATTTGTCTAGGTCCCTCTGTATCCTATCCCTACCCTCCAGCGTATCTACCACACCTCCCAGTTTAGTGTCATCTGCAAACTTCCTGAGGGTGCAGTCCACACCATCCTCCAGATCATTAATGAAGATAAATTGATCACTACCCATTGAGCCCGACGATCTAGCCAGCTTTCTATCCACCTTATAGTCCATTCATCCAGCTCATACTTCTTTAACTTGCTGGCAAGAATACTGGGGGAGACCGTATCAAACGCTTTGCTAAAGTCAAGGAATAACACGTCCACTGCTTTCCCCTCATCCACAGAGCCAGTTATCTTGTCATAGAAGGCAATTAGGTTAGTCAGGCATGACTTGCCCTTGGTGAATCCATGCCGACTGTTCCTGATCACTTTCCTCTCCTCTAAGTGTTTCAGAATTGATTCCTTGAGGACCTGCTCCATGATTTTTCCAGGGACTGAGGTGAGGCTGACTGGCCTGTAGTTCCCTGGATCCTCCTCCTTCGCTTTTTTAAAGATGGGCACCACATTAGCCTTTTTCCAGTCATCCCGGACTTCCTCCGATCGCCATGAGTTTTCAAAGATAATGGCCAATGGCTCTGCAATCACATCCACCAACTCCTTTAGCACCCTCGGATGCAGCGCATCCGGCACCATGGACGTGTGCTCATCCAGCTTTTCTAAATAGTCCCGAACCACTTCTTTCTCCACAGAGGGCTGGTCACCTCCTCCCCATGCTGTGCTGCCCAGTGCAGTAGTCTGGGAGCTGACCTTGTTCATGAAGACAGAGGCAAAAAAAGCATCGAGTACATTAGCTTTTTCCACATCCTCTGTCACTAGGTTGCCTCCCTCATTCAGTAAGGAGCCCACACTTTCCTTGACCTTCTTCTTGTTGCTAACATAGCTGAAGAAACCCTTCTTGTTACTCTCAACATCTCTTGCTAGTTGCAACTCCAAGTGTGATTTGGCCTTCTTGATTTCACTCTTGCATGCCTGAGCAATATTTTTATACTCCTTCCTGGTCATTTGTCCAATCTTCCACTTCTTGTAAGCTTCTTTTTTGTGTTTCAGATCAGCAAGGATTTCACTGTTGAGCCAAGCTGGTCTCCTGCCACATTTACTATTCTTTCTACATGTCGGGATGGTTTGTTCCTGCAATCTCAATAAGGATTCTTTAAAATACAGCCAGCTCTCCTGCACTCCTTTCCCCCTCATGTTATTCTCCCAGGGGATCCTGCCCATCAGTTCCCTGAGGGAGTCAAAGTCTCCTTTTCTGAAGTCCAGGGTCCGTATTCTGCTGCTCTCCTTTCTTCCTTGTGTCAGGATCCTGAACTCTACCATCTCATGGTCACTGCCTCCCAAGTTCCCATTCACTTTTGCTTCCCCTACTAATTCTTCCCTGTTTGTGAGCACAGGTTAAGAAAAGCTCTGTCCCTACTTGGTTCCTCCAGCACTTGCACCAGGAAATTGTCTCCTACACTTTCCAAAAACTTTCTGGATTGTCTGTGCACCGCTGTATTGCTCTGCCAGCAGATATCAGGGTGATTGAAGTCTCCCATGAGAACCAGGGCCTGTGATCTAGTAACTTCTGTTAGTTGCCGGAAGGAAGCCTCGTCCACCTCATCCCCCTGGTCTGGTGGCATATAGCAGACTCCCACCACATCACCCTTGTTGCTCACACTTCTAAACTTAATCCAGAGACTCTCAAGTTTTTCTGCAGTTTCATACCGGAGCTCTGAGCAGTCATACTCCTCTCTTACATACAATGCAACTCCCCCACCTTTTCTGCCCTGCCTCCTCCTTTCTGAACAGTTTATATCCATCCATGACAGTACTCCACAATCATGTAAATTATCCCACCAAGTCTCTGTTCTTCCAATCACATCATAATTCCTTGACTGTGCCAGAACTTCCAGTTCTCCTTGCTTGTTTCCCAGGCTTCTTGCATTTGTGTATAGGCACTTAAGATAACTCATCGATTGTCCTGCTTTCTCAGTATGAGACAGGAGTCCTCCCCTCTTGCTTCCTCCCAGGATCCCATTTCCCCACTTACCTCAGGGCTTTGGTCTCCTTCCCCCGGTGAACCTAGTTTAAAGCCCTCCTCACTCGGTTAGCCAGCCTGCTTGCGAAGCTGCTCTTCCCTCTCTTTGTTAGGTGAAGCCCGTCTCTGCCTAGCACTCCTCCTTCTTGGAACACCATCCCATGTAGGGTGACCAGATGTCCTGATTTTATAGGGACAGTCCTCATTTTTGGGTCTTTTTCTTATATAGGCTCCTATTATCCCCCACCCCCTGTCCTGATTTTTCACACTTGCTGTCTGGTCACCCTAATCCCATGGTCAAAGAATCCAAAGCCTTCTCTCTGACACCACCTGCGTAGCCATTTGTTGACTTCCACGATTCAACTGTCTGTACCCGTCGTGCAGTTTGCAAGCTGATCACCCTCATCCTACATCTGCTGGATCCAACTCTTCTCACTTACAAAGAAGAATTCAGGAACAATTGCACTGCAGTAAATGAAGTTTTAATAGTTGAACATTGATGTAAATGGGATGTCAATTTGTATTTTAGGCATCAAGGGATCTATTAATCATGCAACTCTATATGTGCAGGTACATTTTATTGGATAAAAGCCTATGTTATATTAAATAACTGAGCTGAAAGTCAAAGACCCTACCTCATATTAACTGAAATAAGTGGCAACAAGTGTGACAAAGACCACCCCCTGAGTAATAAGGCTAGTGAAAGAAATGGACGTGACCGACAGCATCAATGCCTCTCAACATCTCATGAGGCTAATGTGACATTCCAGACAAATACATCTGCATGACGGGCAGGATCGGGATTCTCTGCCCTGCAACTGATGGGAGATAAAAACAACTGATAATGAAGGACCATCGATGAGAAAAGTCTTCCAAGGTTTGTTTTATAAAAATGCTTTTACTCTCCTGCACATGTGAGCCCGGATCCAGCTCTGTCCCCAGATTCTGAGGGAAAAACACTTTGAGCTAGTCACAATTTTTTCCATCAATACTTTTTTTTGGGGTGGAAATTTTTCATTTTGAAAAACTCTACATCTCTGTGGCATTCCTGATTTCCACTCACCTGAGAGCAAATAATCCCAAGATTGTCCCTAAATCCAAATTCCAAAACGGAAACCTTTGCAGAGTCAAGGCTTAGCACTCATTTCTTCTCCCACTGATGTCAATGAGCATCACAGGCATGAAGCCAATCTTACCAACACTTTTCACTGTGTGGAAATGGGAAAGCACTTTGAATCCACTATCTTACCACGATTCCATTTTTGAGAAGAGAAAGAAAATCTGCGCTCAATTACACTGGTGTAAATCCACAATAACTCCACTAAAACCAACAGCATAACTGTTACAGGATTTGGCCTAGAGCTGAGTGAAAGTGGACAGTATGGGTTTTCAGGGTTCATGCAAGCCTGTTTTGAATCAGTTTCATTTCAAGTATTCTGTGGCAGGCACCCTGCTGTCAGTTCTCTTGATTCTCCCAATAACTCATTCGCCAGCCCAAATTATGTGAAGTAACATGTCCCAAATTTATTAATCTAATTCCTTAAGTTCTTACAGGCTACAGTTCCCTCCGGCTCTTCAGGCCCAAGCCTTTCTTCTTGGGGCTTCCGATTCACCTTTATTCCAGGCATTCAGGTCTCGTGTCCCTCTCCCACCTCAGTTTCCTCTGCGCCAGGGAGCTCTGCAAGTCCCACTGTGGCCTGGAACTGTTAGGTCAGCTTCTATTTGGTCTATCTATTTACATATATTGCTCTCATCAGTGCAGAACTGAAACACCTCACAATCATTACTAAATCTAGTCTCACAACAGCCCTGTGAAGTAGGAAAGTGTTACCCCCATTTTTACAAATGGGGAACTGAGACACAGAGAGATTAAATAATACACGAGAGTCTCTGGCAGATCCAGGAGTTGACCTCATACTTTCTGAGTCACAGTGCTCAGTGCTTTCTGAGTCAAAGGCCAGTGCTTTGACCAGCACAGGCCTTTAGGCACAAGCCCATCCTTCAAATAAATCTTTGTGACAGTCTGAGCTATGCCAACCACCCACTGACTCCTGCACTACAGAGCGCACAAGGTGTGGGATTCTACCTCCCCTCCACAGGAGTGTGGAGACAGAAGAAGGGAAAGGCTATCATGCCTTCCCTTGTCCTCACAAAAGAAACCTATAGCCCCATTCCACCATAGTCTCTGTTTGTCACCGATTCACAGTTTGCTCTCACTAGATAGTCCCTATTTTGCTAGTACATTTGACTTGTCTGTTCAGTTGTCCTTAGTTTTGCATCATCTAGCATCTTGGATGCAGTCACGGTTATTGTAGGGTCTTCATCCTACACGCTTCTATATTCCCCATTATATATTATAACCCCCCATCCTTTTAAAGCCCCATGCCTTACAGTTTTACATCTTTTGCTGTTTGAATCTGATGCCATCTATTGCATCGGGGTATTTTATCCAACATATTTTGTGTATGTCAGTGTCTATGTGTTTCCAAATGCTACTTCTGCCCAGAACACAGAATAGCCTGCTGTATTTTTAGCTTGGAAGCATTTTTTGCAGAGCCATTTAAATGAAGTTTTTGGCTATGCCTGCTTCCTTTTATTTGAGTCCTGATTTATAATTGACTTTAACAATTGCTCTGAGCACTGCAGTCCATAGTTTTATGCACCTGCAAATCAGCATTTGATCTGGTAACCCCTAATCTACTGCTAGGGTATGTCTATATTCTAACAGTGCAATGAGAGCATGGGGAAGGATTCACTTTCCTGCAAAAGCCTTGCTGCAATAATTAGAAAGAAAGAAAAGCTGCTGAACCAAGGAGACGCAAGGAGCAGAGTCCACTATAGGGAGCTCTAGATGAATCTTAATTGTTTATTGTATTTAGTATTCTGGTGATCAGAATTTTTCTGCAGCACTCACTGTATTTTACAATATAACCACTGTGCACGAATTTACATTGCTGCACTACAAGAGCTGCCACTTTTTTCTTCCCACTTTGACCATTCCACCTATACAGTCTTGTGCCTCTGCTCGAGTTCAGAGTACAAGGTATAGCAATGCAAACATGTTTGTACTGCTGGCCTCCCTTGTAATTGGTCTGTGGATAACCAGAGGATTGTGATTTCCTTTGTTGGTAATTCTTTAACATTTATGAGCACAGAACTACACATTAAAAAAAAAGAGAGAGAGAGAAAATCATACACTGCTGGGTCATAAAAGGCTGTCAGCTCATCAATGGCTTCCTATGATGTCATCATCAACTGTGATGCTAAAGCAGTTAAATTATAAGAAGCTGGAGATGAAATTACAGCTTTAGTATTGACCCAGCAATAGAGCTCAATCAGGCTAACAGAGTACACTTTAATATGCTTCCCTATCCCTATAAAATACATCAAAGGCTTGACTTTCAAAGGCTTGAGTATAGCTTGCCATTTGGAAAGACGCACAAAAGACTTCATTTGAAAATGCAGCCAGCAGTGCAGTGTAACAGGTGAAGTTTAGGAAGTGCAGTGCTCTACAGGATTGTAAAATCACTGAGTATTAGCACTGACTAGAACACTGGACATAACTACCTATTTTAGGTAATCTTAACGTACCTATCACAATGCCTTCTAGATGCCAATAATACTTTGCACTTCTAGGGCCTTCTAAGTGAGAACTGAAAAGGGCTTGGATGCCATGAATTAATGTGACCAATAATAAAACAACCTTATTTACCACTGTGAAGTAGGGAAGTATCTGGATTTCACAGCTGCAGAAAGCGATGCACAGAAAAATAAAATGACTGACTTGCCCAAGATCATACCAGAATTATCTAGCAGAGTTGTGAGTAGAACCCAGATCTCCTGACTCCCAATCTCTTCCTCCTTGGCTGTCTGGAACGTAGATAGAGACCACTGTTTTAAAAATAGACTTAAGTGTAGCATTAAGATCTTTGTGTCAGAGCTGGCCTTACCATAAGGCAAACTGAAGCGGCCACCTCAGGTGGCAGACTGTGGGGGGGCGCCACTAGGACCCAGAGTGTAGAAAATTGTGTCTGCTGCTGATGCATATGTATTCTCTCTGCTCTAGATGCACAGAGATGGTGGAGTGCTGTGCTGGAGGGCACAAGAGACATAACAGGCAGGCAGGATTAAAGGTGAGAGGGAATAACAGAAAGCAGCAGGAGCTACAGGGAGAGAGAGGAGGAGGAGCCTCTTATGTACCTCTCTAGCACCCCCAGGAGCCTGGACTGATTAACACCAGCTTCTCAGGGAGCTTCCTGTTTCCTGCTGCTTCCCTGAACCCTCTTGAGGAGAACAGGCAGTCAACTGAAGTAGTAGGAGTCAGTTAGGCCCTTAAGACACTGATATCTTCCCTCACTCAGACCCTGCTACCAGCCTGCTTTTTTGTCCCCTTCAATTGAGTGTTGAGAGCCATTATAGCTGGCACAGAACAGCAGTCATGAGTGAAAGAAGAAAACGCCCCTCTGGGGCAGCATTCAGAAAAAGAAAGAAAGCAAAGGAAGCTTTTCTATCTAAGCAGGAAGGAGGTCTCCTGAGATACATAGACACAAATGTTCACGGTGAGCCTTCTGGCCCCAGTGAGGATGTGAGTGGTGAGGAGATGCCTGATCTTCCAGTTAGTCAGCATGCAGGTGACCTGGCAGCTACTGCAGCATCCATATCTCCATCTCAAATGGATGTAACCATGCACATTCCTGAAGAAAAGTGTAGATCAGAGAAGAGTGTAGTGGAGGTGCAAGAAACAGCTGCTGCTGAGTTTAGTTCCTTAAGTCTAGACGATCCAGGACTGTGGACCCACTTGAGCAGTAGCCTGACGGATTTCCTGGTACTGCATGGGCCACAGCAAGTGAAAAACTTTATGTTCCCCAAAGACAATGAAAATAGAAGTTTCCATCCAACACATTACTGGCATGAAATCCCCAATGGTGACAAAGTGGAGAGGCCATGGCTTATGTACTCAAAAACCCAGAATGCTGCATACTGTTTTTGTTGCAAACTCTTCCAGTCTAATGTTCCAGCCACGTTGGAACAAAGGAACAAAGGACTACAGGAGCAAAGGACTGGAAAAAATCTGGCTAGAAATCTGGTATGCCATGAGAAGGCAGCAAATCACCAGAGAGCATTCCATAGGTGGAAAGAGCTTGAGATGAGACTAAGGTTAAAGGCCACCACAGATGATCAGTATCAAGAGAAGATTGCATCAGTGTCTCTTTACTGGCAAAATGTTCTGAAAAGGCTCATTGCCATTGTGAGAATACTTGCTACCCAAAACCTAGCACTGCGTGGCACTTCAGATCAGCTGTATGTGCCAAACAATGGAAACTTCCTTAAAATTGTGGAGCTGATGGCTGAGTTTGATGCTGTACTTCAGGAGCATCTAAGAAGAGTCACCACCCAAGAAATGTACACACACCACTACCTTGGAAAAACAATTCAAAATGAGATCATACAGTTACTGGCAACAAAAGTCAAACAGAAGATTGTGGCAGATCGGAAGTCAGCAAGATATTACTCTGTTATTCTGGACTGCACACCTGACATCAGCCATACAGAACAAATGACTTTAATGGTGTGTTTTGTAACAACAACAGAACCTAGTGAAAATGTCCCTGCAATGGTGACGGTCAGAGAGCATTTTCTAGAATTTATTGACATTGACGATACTACAGGAGCTGGTATGACAAATGTGCTTCTTAAAAAGCTGGAAGATACGGGAATTGCGATAGCTGACATGAGAGGTCAGGGCTACGATAATGGTGCCAACATGAAAGGAAAGAACAGAGGAGTGCAGACATGGATCCGAGAGTTAAACCCTCGAACTTTTTTTGTCCCATGCAGTTCTCATTCATTGAACTTGGTGGTCAGTGATGCAGCATCAGCTTCTAGTGAGGCTGCTGAATTTTTTAATGTAATTCAAAGTATCTATGTATTTTTCTCTGCATCAACTCATCAATGGCAAATTTTGAAGCAACATCTGTGAACATCCTCTCTGACACTGAAACCCCTGAGTGCCACACCATAGGAAAGTCGAGTGGAGGCGATAAAGCGTATCAAACACCAAATTGGGAAGACAGATGATGCCATAGTTGCCATTATGGAGGATAATGCTATGACAGGAACTGTTTGTGGGAGAACAGTGGCAGAGGAAAATGGAATCACCAGAAACATACATAACTTCAAATTTCTGTGTGGCTTAGTGTTGTGGCATGACATACTGTTTGAAATAAATGTTTTAAGCAAGAGACTCCAAGGTGTTGACCTTGATATATCTAGAGCAATGGAACAACTGGACAAAGCAAAGTCATACCTACAGTCTTACTGGTCAGATGAGGGATTTCAAAATGTTCTGAAGAGTGCACAGAAGTTGGCAGAGGATCTTCATACTGAAGCTATTTTCCCACCCATTCAAGAATACAAGAGTCACCAAAGAAGAAGACATTTTAATTACGAGGCACGGGATAATCCCATAAGAGACCCCAAACAACAATTCAAAGTTTAGATTGTGCAATACAGTCATCTGAAGAACGTTTCATGCAGCTCAAAGACCACAGCAGCATATTTGGGATTTTGTATGATATTCCAAAACTCCTCACTATAGCTGAAGATGACCTACACCAGCAATGCAGGGCACTAGAGACAGTGTTGACACATGATGACATGCGCGATATTAATGCGAGTGATTTAGGTGATGAACTGAAAGCCCTTTCAAGATACATTTCTGCAGGATCAACTCCAAAGGCTGCTCTGGAATATATGTGCACAAATAAGATGACCACCCTCTTTCCAAATGCTTTTGTTGCTCTGCGCATACTTCTAACATTTCTTGTAAGAGTTGCCAGTGGAGAATGCAGCTTCTCCAAGCTAAAGTTACTAAAAACACATCTACGCTCCACAATGACACAGGAGAGGTTGGTCGGCCTTGCAACCATCTCACTAGAACAGAGGTGGGCAAACTATGGCCAGCGGGCCACATCCGGCCACGGGACCATCCTGCCCGGCCCCCGAGCTCCTGGCCCCTTCCCTGCTGGCCCCCTCCCCCGCAGCCTCAGCTCGCTCGCTCTGCACCGGTGCAATGCTCTAGGTGGCAGGGCTGTGAGCTCCTGGGGCGGCGGCGGCATGGCCCGGCTCCAGCTGGGCAGTGCAGCTGTAGCACCGCCAGCCACTGGTGCTCCAGGCAGCGCGGTAAGGGGGCAGGGAGCTGGGGGGGGGGATGTTGGATAGAGGGCAGGGGAGTTGGGGTGGTGGTCAGGGGGCGGGGGGAAACAGGAGGTTGAATGGGGGCAGGAGTTCCAGGGGGGGCAGTCAGGAAGGAGGGGGGGTTGAATGGGGCGGCAGGGGGCAGGGGTTCCTGGGGCAGTCAGGGGACAGGGAGAAGGGGTGGTTGGATGGGGCGGCGGAGGTCCAGGGGTGGTCAGGACAGGGAGAAGGGGTGGTTGGATGGGGCAGGGGTCCTGGGGGGGGGGCGCGTCAGGAATGAGAGGAGGGGTTGGATGGGGTGGCGGGGATCCGGTCAGGGGACAGGGGACAAGGAGTGGGAGTGTGTGGATGGTGCAGGGGTCCCAGAGGGGCTGTCAGGAAACAGGGGGGTTGGATGGGGCAGGACTACTGGGGGGGGCAGATAAGAGGTGGGGGCTGGGCCACAACCCCCTTCCCTAACCAGCCCTCCATACAATTTACAAAACCCGATGTGTCCCTCAGGCCAAAAAGTTTGCCCGCCCCTGCGCTGGAGCATGTGTGTTTACTATGCAGAGAAGACAAGTTACATTTGCTGTTCAGGTGTTTGAAAGTTAAGTGTTACTTAAAATTTTTGAACAAGGCATTTTAAGTTGTTAGTTCTCCTTTATTGGGGTAGGTAGCAGAGCAGTACTATGAGAGGAGTAGAACAGGAAGAAGGCAGAATTGAGACCTTTCAAAGTTTTGGCCCAAGCAAGGGGGATGGGGTCTTCATTTGAGCTCCCCGCCTCAGGTGCCAAAATGTTGTGGGCCGGCCCTGCTTTGTGTACAACACTGGAAAAGTAAAGCGCCTCATAGATACCTTAATTAAACTGCAGCTATCTTGGTTGGGTAACCCAGATAACCAGGAAATCCAAACCCACGGATCCACACTCACCAGTGGGGGAATTTAACAACAAAAATAATTAGTTAAATTAAACAGTATTTTAAAACACCAAATTTAGCCCTGAGTTGGGGGTACCCGTGGCTCCCTCTGCAGGCAGATTTTTGGTCCTTGGCAAAGTGTTAATTTGTTGGAAGGAGCTCTCTTAGTTCTTGACCTGATTCTCCTCTCACTTACATTTGTGTAAATAAATTAGGAGCAGCTCCACTGGCATCTAACTGGTGTGGGAGAGAGGTGAAGCAAAATCCTTAGTTGCTCACATTTTCCTGCATTTTTAGCAGCACTTTTTAAAAATAAAAAAAGTATTTTATTGGGTAGCAAAAACTAGTTGGCCCAATTCTGGCCTGACATCTATCCCCTCTGACTCCAACAGGGATGCACTGGATATCAGTCAGGGCAGACTCCTACTGTGTAATTTCAAATTCACCGATTTGAAAATAAAATCCTTTCCCGCCTATATGTTTTGTTCAACTCAGGGTTTGTGTTCATGTTCATTTTGGGGGGGGAAATTGCATCAGCATGCTTTTACCTCTATATCCCCATGCAACACGTGGGCTCTGCAATGAGTTTGTTCAGCAAAAGTTCATTGAACCTGTGTGGTGAGGAACCATGACATCACCCCAGTTTTCCAACACATATTGTGCATTGCACATAAGAAATCTTTTGCATGTTGTTCATGACTATAAGTAGCCTAAAGGGAAAGTAATTAAAGCAATGTTTGTTTAGCAGCAAATTAGCAAGGTTTAATTAAACAACATACTTTTGAAAGTCCAAATAATTCATTGCTTTGGGAAAAAATTCTCTCTCTCTCTCTCTCTCTCTCTCTGTACTCCTTTCCCTTCAGTTCTTCTGTTTGCCATGCATGCAACATTTCAAAATTCAGGCCCACTCTCACTGAATTTGCAATTCAGAAACCTGTACAGTTGACTGCATTACATTAAGCAGCATTCTGGGGCCGCCTTCCCGGCACTTTGCGTCAAGAATGAGGCCTGAAACTCCTATCAAGAATAATAAGGAATAAAAATAGAGGGCCAAATTCAAATCAACTGACACCCTCTCCCAACCATACTAGCCTCAAAGACATGACACAAGATGCAGAATTTGACCCATATGCATTTACTTGACAACAATAAAAGGATTTATCTTTAGAATTCTGTAGTATGTATTTTCAGAGTTTACAGAATACATACACAGCTACTGAATTCAGCACAGGAAAATTTCAATTTATTGTCACACATACAACTGAAGTACCCTGTGTGACTGAAAACAGTCCACACATTTCTGAACATGCACTAATGCATCTCTAGCGTCCTAATTGTGCATTTTAGCTTTTTCTGTGACTTGCCATTCTTCCTACCTGCACAAATCAGTTGAACAGTATTGAGCATAATGGGCCAAATTTTCAAATATACTTGTGCAAGAGTGGGCATGCAGTTTTCTGCACACCCAATGACTGGTGCTTGTGCCTGATTGGGAGGTTTGCACAGGCATATGCCTAGGCATGTATGCACTTCTCACGTGCATGACGATTTCTGAAAATGTGAACCTAACTTTGCAAAGTCCACACACTACTGTCATGCCACTCCTCAATAGGATTCCAATCCTGTGAAGTGCTGAGCACTTCCTGCCATGTGCTGAGTGCCCTCATCTCTCAGAACAATAGAATCAAGTCCTGCATCCTCATTACGCCCTCATTTGAGTATTCCCAACTAGGAGTTTCCAAAGCAGGAGTTTGTAGGTAATCAGATGATGTGATTATATAGTTATGTGATTGATTGTACTATTAATTTGTATATCTACCTATTCTTGCAGTTAGTTTACATATAAATCAATGTGTGGTTAATAGGTTAAAGTTGGAAGGTAAGGATAAGTAAGGTAAGGCTGCAAATTAAGGCCCACAGGCTTTAGGCCTGTAACTGAGATAGTTTGGCCACAGAAGGCCTCAGGTCTGAAACAGGTTGACATGACTAGATGACCAAGGGATAACCCTGTGCCAGTAAAGATGAAAGATTACAGTAAAAGATGTGTTAATTGTTCATGTTCTGGAAAATATGCCCGAATGTATCTGTTAATATTGCATGATGGCTGATAGTAACTTTTTTGGGAATTCCGTAATAACCTCATGTTACCATAGTAACTCAATGTATATGTTAATGAAAATAAGGGGAACTAAGGGGATCAACTATGAGAAATGGGGCACCCGCAGATTAGCATGGTGTAGAAGCACCAATAAGGAAAAGGGGCTGATATTTTTATGCAAATGCAGAAGCTTAGTAGGCATAAGAGTAACACAGGATAAAATGTGCTGCCCAGCCTGAGTGTGTGTGTGTGGGAAGCACATGAGCAGACACCCAACAGGATGGCCACGGCCACCTGATGATCATCTTACTCATCTATATGGTTTCCCAAGCAATGAGAGTATGAAAGCACAGATGCTGGACATATTATGGTTTATTTCCATCGCTGTGTATGTTTCACTAGTTGCGGCATTGTTCATCTGCTTAACGACATTGTTAATAAAAGGACATTTGATAACTTGTGAGTGTATGATGTATGGTCACAGTTCCTTGTGTATATCTAGAGTCTCTAAATCTAATGATATTCCTAAGGATGATTGTCATCCTGCTAATTCCAACATTGTATTCGTTCAGGAGACCAAACCCTTCACAAAGGTCACTGGTTTAAGATACTAATACCGATTATTAGTAATGGGTAATACCAACCCAAACATACCAATATTATAAAGGCCACAAGTGCATCCTTTTCAAAATATAGCACTGAAGTTTAATTCTAAAATGGCAGCTTTAATAAAGCACATGAAATACCTGTAAAATTGATGTGCTTCCCACAACGAGTTTTGGATTAAGAAGCAATTTGCAAACTGAAATAGTACATCCCTTCTGATGCCATAAAAGCTACAGAGCAAGATTTTTGAAGCGCACCAAATAGACACATGGATTCATGTTACATGTACAGACACCCTAGTCCTGCACTGTAAGAAATAATGGAACCAGCTACAAAAAAAGGTCCAGGAGTGTTGTGCAGAGAGATGCAGCAGGCGAGGAGTCATCTTGGTGATTATTTTTATACTTACTACAATACTTATTCCATTTGTTAAGCAGGAAATACCCCTGGAGTATCATCTAAGGCTAACACACCTTCCCGTGGCATGCACACACTCAAACATAAACAAACATTTAAAAACTGCTACATGTTTGTGGAAATTTCAAAAGATATGGTCACTGTGCTTTTCAACAGGAGGGCCAGCCAGCTGTGCTCTGACTGCAGACCATAGCTAGATAAGGGAAGGGAATACGACATGATAAAGACAAACCACAACTCTATAGAATGAGGAAGCCATGCAGGAGCTTGATTTGCAGAGAGCAGTTCCATTAGTGTAGACAGAGTGGCCTAAATTCATCACTGGGGTAACTCCATTGAAGTCACTCAGGGTAGCTACGCCAGGAATGAATATGGCCTTATGTGTGTATGTAAGAACAGAAAGTGTGTAAGTGCACGAGTAAGAGGAGAGCAAAACTTCAGCACTGACGAGCTGGCACAGAACCTCACACTAACACCCAACAGAAGCAGGCGACTGCTGTCAAGAAGCAGCCAACAGTGCTACAGCGCCCTCCAGGGTACCACTGAGGAGCTAAAGAAGAAAGCAGCAGCAGGATGGATGTGAGGAAGTGGTGGTGGTGGTGGGAGACTTGGAAAGGGAAAAGGGAGGAGGAAAGAGTGTGCAAGAAGACAGGAGAAGAGAGAATAAAAGTATTTCCAGGGAAGGAGTCTGCAAAGTCCTGCTGGACATATAAGGAATAATCCTCCACTGCAGTCCACAGGTATCTCCGTGATAAAGGTCAACAGCACAGTGGGGGTTTGGGGCTCCCCAGCATGTGCCACTGGAATCAATGGGAACAACAGCAGGGGCTGTTAAAGAGACCAAGCAAGACTTCTCTAGGTTAGAGAAAAACCCCACCATGCAATAAAAACAAGGTCCAGCAAGGAATATTTTTAATATGAATTCCCATTAAATTGTTTTGTCTCCATTGGGTTGGAGGGTTGTTGTTTTTGTTTTTTTAAAATTTGGCCTTTAAATATGTCATTACTTAGAAGTGGCTTGTCTGGGTAAAACAAAAGATTGGCAAGTTGGTGCACCAGTACAACCTGTCTTGTCTCTTCAGATGAGCACAGCCATGCTTACTTGATCTGGCCTGGAATGGACAGGTGGGAGGCATGACTCACGTAGCAGGCTCATTAATGAGCAATACTGCTCTCCTTCCCCATCCTCCCCAGAATGATTCAGGAATCCAGTGGAGATGGTGAAGTGCCCTGGAAATGCCATCTGGTGCTGGCTCGGAGACGATAGCAGAGATAACAGCTGGGTACATAAGTCATTTTCAAAAAAGGATTTAGTGGTAAAACTCAAGTGTTCAGATTAGGCAGTATATCAGACAGCTGTTGCTTTCTAAGCAGCGCTGGGCAGTGGAAATGTCACATGGTTCCCTGGGATCAATACTTGTATTTATTAAAATGCCTCTCACCACATTGTTAGGTCAGCGGCTGTGTTTCTAATTAGAAGATCACTTCTACAAATAAACAATGAGACATGGCAACATGTGCTATTGGTCTAGCCTTTCAGCATAGCTTATCCATTCACCCTTGACCATAAGCAGAAAGCAAGTGAGAATCCTGGACACAAATCCGCTGAGCCAGATCCCCAGCAACCGTAAAGCGGGGTAGCTCCACTGACTTCAATGGAGTTGCATCAATTTAAACCAGAGGAATATCAGGCCCAAAGTGTTTTCAACAGCAGATGAGTAAAAGAACTCACAGCAGGTTATACTGATACTATGTCAAATTAAAACTTATTTAGACTGAATTGATTCAGAGGGCATCTGGCAAAGATTGTGTGGGAGGGATATGTAAACTGACACATTCATTTTGCAGTATCCCACAATACATTACACTGTTATTTGCAGTTGGCCAAATTCTCACCTCGAATGAATGCACAACTCCAGGTGAAGTCAATAGGAGGTGGGCACAGGAATCCAACAGGCAGAATTTGGCTCACTGTACAATAGACTTTTCTTGCTGGCTCCTTCTTCCTAAAGAAACTAAGAGCAGGAAAATATAGACTGAATATCAGGAAACGCTTCCTGACAGAGAAATCTATTGGACTGTGCAACAGTCTCTAACCTGGTAAGCGCAAAAAAAAAATCACTTGAGATAAGAGACAAAGCACTTAGGCAGCTCTTAGGGGCAGGACCATCTTTTTGTTCTGTTTGGGTACAGCAACTATGACAATGGGGTCCTGGTTCATGCTGAAGCTCCTAGGTGCTACCACACAATAAAAAATACTGTACACAGCAGGAGGACAGGAAAAGTCACCTAATAGTTCTTCTCCACCTCTAATTTCTGTCATTTCTTCTCTCTTGTTCAGGAGGAAACACTAAAAAGAACTTTGTGAACTGACAGAACAAAATCGATGCAATCCTGTCAGCTCAAAGAGGTAACTTTCTTCACAAGTAATTAAGACATAATGTTGATGCATCAGAACATTGTCACAGGATAATGGTTTCCTGCTGCTTGATTAATGCTATGGTAAAGCAGGGATGTTTATTTGCCCAGCAGAAGACAAGAATCCTGCAACAGTGATCAATTAAAATGACACTGTTTCTCTTGTATCAAATGATGACTGCAGAAAGAGACATTTTTGTCTCATACTGTTGATGTTGATACTATGGGGTGAGAGCTGGCTCCTTTTACTATGATTGATTTAGAATTGGCTTGGGGAACACATTGTGCGTGTGGATTTGTGTGCATGCACATATGCACTATAACCAGTCAAGAAAGTAGCTTATCCAAAGACAAGGCCAAGCTTCACCTTTGGATATGCACAAACTGCTTCAATCGATTATAATGGGAGCAGCTCTGAATGCAGAACTCGGCCCATGGTACTACAAGGAGCATGATAATTCGGCTCAGTAGAAACTCTCTTCCCCTTCCCTTAGAGAAGCAGGGGTCAGATGGCCAGCAACACAGATTGCCTGGCAGAGAAATTATCTTTTAGTTTGTACATTTCCAGGGCTGACACCATCTTGATCCTTGTCATGTTTAGCACCGAGCATATTGTTGGTTTTTTAACAAATAAATAAGTGATTATCCTCCATAGCACCTCAGAGTTAAACTGGTTTCAGTCCAAGAGCACCAACTCTCCAAGACTGCGATGAATAATGTATTACTTGTTTTATGCTATTGAGTGTTATCAAGTGGAGAGACTCCTCCTATCTCAATCAAATAAGTTATATAACATGTGATTACTATTTTGGGAATTTCAACAAAATAAATACAAAGTTAATGATGAGATTGACCAAAAACAAATGGGGTTTTTAAAGATAACAAATATGGGTTCATTTTGATAATATTTGTATGAAAAGTACATGTATGTTAATATTAATTAAATAATTTTTTCAAAAAAGGGAAATGTCTATATTTTTGCGATCTTCTTTATAAGGAGGACAATGCTGTTGCTTTTATGTAAGGTTTACCCCGCGTTCCTTAATTATTCTTGGCATTGTGCCAAAAGCTAATCATTTTTCTTATGAAACTGATGAGCAATTGCTTTTTTTATCCTCTAAGGAGACGTTAGGAATAATAGACGAAATGTCAGGAATAAGTAAGAAAAATAGTGCTGTGTATATATCCCTCTCCTAAAAGAAGAAATACATCCCTTGCCTTTAACCTTATTTTTCTTAAGAATATAATCTGGGCTCAAACCAAGAGCCCAGTAGGGAAAGACTATTTTTTACCCACTAAATCAGCCTGCAGCATTTCATGACTTTCCTTCCAAAGATTACAATGATAATGTGATTGACACAAAGTGTAACCTTTATAGTGTAAGCAGAAGACCATGAACAGCAGTGGTCAATTAACAAGCAGATATTTGGTGAAAAACAGAAACTCATGAAAAGCAAATTTAAAATTTGACTTATTTTAGTTAGTAGTTCTGAATGGCGAAAAATGCTCTCATTACAGCTGGATATCTTGGATTCAGGACTCCAGAGGTCACAATTACTTCCAGACATCGGAGATTTTAGCAGCCAAAGATACACTACACAATATTCCAATCACACACACTCAAGGATTTTCTCTTGGGCAGAGAATATTTTAAATATTAGTGATGCCATGGCACTTTTCACAAGCATAGCTTGCTTCACTGCCCTGGCTCAAATCTTATCTCCTGTAATTACGTTGTACCAAACTACGTTCTCTCCTTTAAGACTAACAGATTTATAAATCAGATTTATAAAAACAAATAAATCTGTTAGTCTTTAAGGTGTCACCGGACTCCTTGTTGTTTTTGTGGATACAGACTAACATGGCTACCCCTCTGATAATTCTCTCCTTTGTTTCAACTGGATAAGTTCTTGTTCACCTTCCCTTCTAAAGCCACTCCTTGATCACTTTCCCTTCTAAAGTGGCTGTTTGTTTCTAGTGGGGAACGACTGACTGCTGCATTCCATCTCAGAGGTAGATGCATTTCAACAGAGGATGGCAAATTCATCCCTGCATCTACAAAGCAAGGCACTTTGGGATGTAATACATTATAGCAGGGGCGGGCAAACTTTTTGGCCTGAGGGCCGCATTGGGTTTCAGAAATTGTATAGAGGGTTGGTTAGGGGAGGCTGTGCCTCCCCAAACAGCCAGGTGTGGCCTGCCTCCGCCCCATATCCCCCCCCCCGCTTCTCGCCCCCGGAACCCCTGCCCGACTGCCCCCCGTTGCCCCATCCAACCCCCCCTCCTTCCTGACTGCCCCCCAGGAGCCCTGCACCCATTCAACCCCCCCGTTCCCTGCCCTCTGACCGCCCCAACCCCTATCCACACCCCTGCCCCCTGACCACCACCCTGAACTCCCCTGCCCTCTATCCAGCCCCACCTGCTCCCTGCCCCCTTACCATGTTGCCTGGAGCACCAGTGGCTGGTGGCGCTACAGCTGCGCCGCCCAGAGCACCAGGATAGGCAGCCGCACTGCCCGGCTGGAGCCAGCCACGCCGCCGTGCAGCACAGAGCACCGGGTCAGGCCCCGGCTCTGCAGCTGCGCTGCCCGGCCACCCAGAGCATTGTGCCAGTGACGCAGTGAGCTGAGGCAGCAAAGGAGGGGGAACAGCGGCGGAGGGGCCGGGGGATAGCCTCCCGGGGCAGGAACTCAGGGGCCGGGCAGGAGATAGGAGGCCGTAGTTTACCCACCTCTGCACTAGACCATGATACATTAATGACTAAAAAAAGTACTACAAAAATATCTGAATCTAACACAAGGCCCCTCCGTTTGCAGAGGCTGGACAGCCAGGTACAGCTGGTTTGCCTTCTGCTGCTGCTACTTAGATCAAAGCAGTGATTTCTAAATATGAATTATTGATTTTTTTTTAAAACAAAACATAGATTGCAAATATGCTCTGGTTTTCTGCATTTTTAGTGAGTTTATGAGATCCTAGAAGAGCGAGCCTCATTCTCCTCTTGACTTTTATCCATGTAACTTCATTGACTTCAATATGCCCTGAAATTTGATGGAGGCAGGCTACATTCGTGTTTAATTCATTCCTGTGCTTATCACTGAGTGAAATCAAGCTCCAAGAATGAATATTTAGGACACAAAAGCCTGTTGACAGCATACAGTTGGTGGTGCTACTAAAAACAAGATGTTTACTAATCAGCGGAGATACATTTAGAGCAGTGTGAGCTATATTTCCCATCTTAAGGTGCACATTAGAGCATCCCGCGGCAAACCAAAACACCAGGGCATGGCAATTGCCCATTTTCAACAACACCCACAAAGATGCCTGTATTATATTTATTGTTAATGATGCTCTGAATGCCATTCGCCAGGTAAAATAATTTGTGAGTGTTACTCTTTGTGCAACCGCTAAGGAAGTGCAAGATTCTAATTGACGATGCTTCCTAATTGTAGTACGTTAATTTGACTGGATTGCCTAGTGCTACGGAGACAATGCAATTCCCTTATGCCCTCATTAGACTAATGTGAACACAATATTTCTAGATGCCACGATTTTCATTTTCACTGATACCAAGTTAACTGAAAGCACCTCACAGAGTATTATTACAAATATTATGGAGAGTCTTACTGCTTTGGTTAACTGTTCATCAAGTAACTCCAAACCATTATCTCCTCCTCCAGTGCCCTAAAGAAAAAAGAAGAGAAAAGTAACCACAAGAGGAAAAGCTTTAAAAACTAGGAATTAAATTAACATTTGGAGTTATTTGGAGTTATACTGATAATTCCTCATCATCAGTATAATTCCTTGCACTCCTACTACTTTCCGGTTGTCTCAAAGACATCTGCTGGTGATATACTGCAGCCTTCACCACAGCTAAAGTAAGTCAGCTATGTCACTCAGAAGCCAGGCTGTGTTCTTGTACTGGAAACCCAATGGGAATAAGTTTATGGAGGACATAGCTTCCTTTAAATAAATTATAACCTTCCCATCCCATGAATGCTCAGATCCTGCATCTTAACATTTATTTTAGTTGACAAAACACTGGCTGAGCCAGCATGGTCTGGATCATGAGACATATTCATAATATAACCTACCCAGTTTAGAAACCTACGATCTTTAAAGGGAAAGTTCTGCCTGACAGAAAAGCTATAAGAAAACTCTGAGGGAATGAGAAGTTTAAATATTTTGGACACTGAAAAACAAAATAGAAAAAGAAGAGCATGAATATGGCACCAGAATATTCAGATCTTAAAAGATAAATATACAAGGGAATACGGACAACGACTCTCATAATAGATTTGCACAAGACTAATTTAAAATAAATTTGTGATGACCAATGCAACAAACTTTTGGCGTTATCCAGGATGCAGATACCGGTTTTGATCAAAGGTTCAGTGAAGTCAATGGGAGTCTATTGACTTCAGTGGGCGTTGCATAAGCCCATAGCATCCCTCTCTTGCTAGCAGACACAGGCACTTGAAAGTCAACAGTCTCGAGCCTCTTGATTTGCATATTGGCTTAAGGTTAGCACCCTTTTGAGCATCTCCAACAGGAGATTCTTAAAACTAGATTAGTCCGTTCTCCCTTTTCACAAATATGGGAACAGGGTTTTAAAAGCACAAATCTGAAATTATTTGCAAATCAGAATGAAATACTCAGCCATCAGTTTCTGAAATTTCCCATCTGTTATTTTGACAAGGGCTGGGTGGTAAGGGAATTTGGGACTGTTGTTGTGCTACCTTACACAAATCATGCCATCATCCCTCTACCAAATAGAGGTATATATTTACATGCATGTCGTAGGGCAACCTTTCTTGGAGTGCCTCCCTGATGCAGGCCATGGCATGACAGGGACAGTTTCCCCTCTCAGAGCCACCAGTAATTCCATGCAGGCTTATCCTCTCATTCAGCAATGTGGTTATTAGCAGAACATAGTTCAAAACAGTCCATAATAAGAGTCCCAAACGTGTAGTTCATTTCCCATTCCAGTGCAAATGGTCATTAAGATCCCCTGATGTCTCTTCCCACGATGCTCGACGTATCATATCATATACTGGTGCCTTTGACTATGCCTAGACTCCGTTGGTCCTCCTCTGGTCCTTGTACCAGGACAGCCACCCAGGCCTTCCAAATGGAGTGAAAACCTGCTGTTCCCAACGGGAACCCCCCAGTCTCTCTGCTGGAAAATCATCCTTGCCAGAGGTGCATCCGTCACTTCCTCTGGCCCTCTCATGGCTCTTCTGGATCCAGTTCTCTGGGCATAGAGATGTCAGTGGGTAAGCTCCTCCACTACTCCACTGCCTTCAACCCTCTCCAGGCCTTGGCTCCAGCTCTTCAGCTTAGAAACATCAGGTAACTTTTTTTTCCACTGCTCCTCCTCCCTTCAGCCCTGTTCAGCCCTCTGATCCTGGCTTGGGGATGCCAGCCAGCAAATCCCTCTTGCTAATGCCCTGCCTTCAACCCTCTTCCAGGAACCAAACATACAGTCTCCTAGCCAATTCCTCCCTCTGCCAGGGAGAGTCCACAGAGAGCTTTCTGCAGCTTTCTCCAGAGAGCTCCTCCAGTCTCCTGATCTTTCCTGACTCTCACCAGGACTCCCCCTGATCCTTTATAGCCCCCAGGTACTGCTCTAATTGGCTAATTAGGAGCACTGGCATATTGAGACCCAGTGTAAGCCACTCTGCTGCACAGAGAAACATAACACAGAAGAATGCATGGATGAGGTACTCTGGAAGTACAAGAGGACTGAGTGCATTACATTGATCTATGGGATTCTTGTAAGGTCTGAGTCTGCAACTCATCAAATGCTATAATATGCCAGATGGCGAAGAAGATGAGGGTGGCGGTGAGCAGCAGCGCCAGCATGTAGCAGAAGGCGGCGAAGGTGAAGGCCATGGCGGTGAGAGCGGGCCGCGCGGCCAGCGGGGCAGCAGGAGAGCGAGGGATGCCGGGCCGGCTCTGGCTCAGGGCCGCTGGATCTACTTTATTTACAGGGGCCAGCCACCCTATGACAATGCACATACACATCATATAGCTCACTCTAATGCTATATAATCATTAGTAGTATTCATATAGAGTTTACTTTTTGTACACATTAATGTTCAATGTCAACAAGAAACTTAAAGACAAAAAGATTAAAAATCTTCCCTTTCCTGGAAACATGTTCACATTTTGGAGTTATTTTCTGTTAGTTTTTTAATTATTTGCCTTTCTTTACTCTCCTTCCCACTCACAGGTTTACTTGTAACCAGTTGAGCTTACCTATTATCTCTTAGTTTTCTTACTGAGAGTACTTTAATTATTTTTTGCTTCTCCCCTGAATTCATTGTTAGCGAGAGGATAATCACATGGCCACGTCAAGATACCAATTCTTAATCATTCATATAAGTTCTACTAATATGGTGATGATTTGTCTTCTGAAAACAGGTATCATTAGCTGAATTCCATTTGAAAAGAACTGTAACCCCCAACTATTTCCCCCCTCTCCCACCTTTTTTAACACAAGCTTGTTTTTTATTTTGAAATTATGAAAAATTGATACCAACTGGTTTTGAAAAGCAATGGAGCAATACATGCTAACAAAGCATCCAGAAAATTGAAAAAAAACCAACAACCCCAAAACAGCAGTACAATACATACTTCTCTTCACGTTTGAAAGAGAGAGAAACAAGAGAAGAGATATGGAAGGTCTGCATGATCAGACCCTATGTGGAATTTCTGTCAACTCCAGCTGGAGTTCAACATGTGGTGGGCTTGCAGAATCAAGCCCCAAAAATGTATGTGGAACAGTAGGTGACTTTTGCACATGAAATCTGAGGCAATTAACTTACTTCACAGAACACAGAGAGGCCTTCAGGGTACTCTAAGTGTGATTTAACTTAAATCAAATTAGTGGCTGTAGAACTGAAAGATGAAATTTCATTTTAACTTAAAGACAACAACTCCTTCCTACCCTCAATCTTCCCCGATCTCACACACAAATTCTTCCCAAGCAAAAATGTAAACTATTTTTTTTGGGGGGGGGAGGGGAAAGAGGAGGAGGTGTGCCCAGATTTCCATTGTGCCACAAAATCAGTCATTTATTATGCAATAAAAATAAAGTTTTTGCAAAAGTAGTACAATATGTGATCGAAGCTGCAAAAGCTATTAAGTCAAATTTAGAAAGTCTAAGCTTGTGATTTCTAAGTGGAGTTGTGTAATATTGCCCAAAATAGTTCTGGTATTCTAAGAGTGAGAACAGAGAATTTATTTATTGTATGCATATGTATAAAAGATTCTCCTTGGGGAAACTACTATTCCCTTTCATGGGAACATAATTTAGTATATTATGTACATTAAATATCTCACTTAAAAAATTGGGAAGACATTGTAACCTGTAGGTTATTTTTGATTCATTTTTACATAGTCCCAGCACATATAGTTCTAGAGAAACAGTCACATATAGGTAACAGAGAAGAGCAATAGCTGAACTATGCAGTCTTTGAACTACTGTAGCTGTTTTCAATTATATTTGGAAGATTTATAATGGGCACAGTGAGCTTTTCATGTATGAGACACCACATTTCAACAATACAGAGTGATAAAAATATGAAAAGATCTGGCTTGATTTTTTGAATACCTAAATATAATGTACTCTAGCATGACGACATGACAAGCCATACATAGCCCTTTAAGCTGTAGCCAATCACTTAGGTTGTACTTGTGACAACATGGCATGGTGCAGGTGTCATTCTACAAACAAAACAGCCTGGTGGTTGGGTGGTGACAGACAAACCTTGACAAGTAGTCAGGAGAGCCAGGACATGTCTAAAATGGGAGGGACCAGTTCAGCTGGTGCTGTCCTCACCAAAGCTCCCCAAAAAGATTATTGAGTAACAACATACTCAGACAATGAAATGTAAGATGGAAACATTACATCATCAGAACAAACTTTCACTGCCAAATAAGTGATTTTGAGAGCAAAGAACTATTGCCTGACAATTTCAAAGTGTTGTTCTCACTTGATTACCATTTTTGTGGGTGTCATTTACTCCCACCTGACATGCCATATACAGTACACAGATGACATCTGTGACACATGCCACAACATTTTGCAGCTTCATCTTCTATTTTAGATAAATAAATCTTGTCCCTGGGTGTTTGCCCACACATGGTGCTTGGAACTGGAAAACTGCACCCCTCGTGCTCCTTCTGGAAGCTTTAAAAGATGACAAATTAAGTTCATAAATATATCTTAGTTTATGTCTGCTTTGAACAGCATTTTATCTTTTGAAATTTCAAAGTGCTGGTCTTCTGACGAAAACGAGTCAGGTTTCCTTTGACATAACGGGAGCAAGATATAACTGTCACGGAGGAAAATACTATATTTATGTCTCCACGTAATCCATTCATTGCTTTATGGAACGAAGGTCTTCTAAGGAGTGTTACAAATCCAGTTAATGCTTCTGCATGCTGTATTTTGTGTTTGGTTCTGTGATTGAGCTGACAGATGTGGAAAGGCACATACAAGTCTCTAAAGTAAATGTACACATATGCTGATGAGCTCAGTTTATTTCTGCTAAAGCTGGCATCAACCTGAGCTTAATTCTTTTCCTCCAGATAACGTTGTTTGGCTTGATGTGCGTTTTCTTACACTAATTCCACACATTCTGGGGTTCAACTAACATGAAAACAGAAAACACTGGGATACCATGTTAGTGCATGAGCTCATACTCAGTCATCTCCCTACAGACAAGAGAGACGATATAGTTGAAAAAGAAATCTAAGTTAACCGCTCCATTTCAAGGTCACAACTCAAACCCACAGCATTTGAGTTTTCTGCATTCAAACATCAGTGCCTCTTGTGATATCAGTGATTCACCTAATGTCACTCAGGGCCATCTGATCCCATCAGAGCTATACTGTCTTTCTCCAAAATGTGGGTGAGAAATGTTTAGGGCCTGGCTTTCAAAGATACACATGAAATGACATGAGACTAAGTTCCATAGGATCATACACAAGTCATATTTGTACAAATGAGCACACTGAGCATATGTTTAAATAATAGATTTTGGACATATTAGCCATATATTTTTGACTATCATGAATAGGGAAAGCCAAATTTCAAAGAAGTACCTTGTGGTTCCAAAGTTCACATATGGGCCTGTGAATCATCAGATTAATGTAACAGTACTTCAGAAAAATTGATATTCCAGTACTGAAAACTTCTAGTTGTGCTCTAATATTTCTAAAAAAGCTTGGGCGATATAGATTTCTTGATCTTCTCCTACATTTCCTGTAGATAGAAGACCATAATAAAGAATGCTGTACTCACATGAGCATCAACTACCATGAGCAGAATATGGAGGACAGAGGACTTAATGAAGCAGGGCAACAGGGGCTTGGATCCACTAGTTCTATTAATACTAACTAGTGTACAAAGAGCTACAAAACATGACTGACAGAAGTGGAACTGCTATGTAATAATGTTATGAATACTGAGCTGTAACAATTTTATGAACCTTGTCTGTGATCTGGACAGTGAGGGTAAGCTGTTGTAAACTGGGGTTATAAATCTTTCCTATGTGAATGCATTGATCTACTAAGAGAGGAAGAACCAGCAAGCAACACAATGGCTTCCCAGATAAGAACATCTAGGTCATCCCTTGAAAGACAATGGGGAAAGTTGTTGGCTTTATAGATTCTGTGTCCTATCACCAACATGCTATAAGCCTTGTTTTTCAGGAGCTGCCTAGAGAGCGTCAGTGAGCTCAGACAGAAAGACAAGGTAACACAGTGGAAAGCTCTGTAGAAAAGCCTATAGGCAGTTAGACATTCCAAAGTCCCCACGTGGCAGATGGTTGAACATCTGGAAAACAGGCATGCATATAGGCTGTTTTATTGTTTTTAAGATCTGTTTTTCCTCATATGCTTTTGTTCTAAATAAAACAATACTTTGCTTTAAGAAGGCTGTTTGATCAATGATTACAACTGTCACTGCTGCGTAGGGAGTGGAACTGTAAAGTCTGAGCCTAAGGCCTGGTCTACACTACAGAGTTAGGTTGACATAAGGCAGCTTATGTCGACCTAACAATGTCAGTGTACACACTCCCAGCCTTGCTCCCGCCAGTGTAAGTGTCCTACTACTCTGACATAACTCCACCTCCATAAGAGGCGTAGGGTTTATGCCAGTGTAATTAGGGCAACACAGTGTCTGTGGAGAGACTACATTCCCTACACCGGCTGTTGGCTGTCTTGTCAATGTCACATCTCCACTGGAGCCATGAAATTGGGGAGAGCTGCTGGCTCCCGGCTCCCCAGCTGGTCTGCTTCCAGGTCTCCACTCCAAGGCGGGCTACCACCCAGGCTCCCGGCTTGGCCCACTGCCCACGGGAGCTGACTGGACTCTGGGTGCGGCTTCCCCCCCACACTCTCAGTTGGGAGCGCAGAGGCAAAAAGTCCTGTGGGGGCAGCTGGGCTCCCGGCAGGGAGCTGTGCAGAGCTGAGAGCCCTGGCTCAGGCTCCCCCCCCCCCAGTGGAAGCGCTCCTGGTGAGGACGTGCACCACTGACAGAAAGAGGGTAGTGGGGACATCGGGCCAATTTTAGATTGTAGTGTAGACATGCCTAAGTCAGACCCGTTGAAGTAACCATGGGGACTACAACTGAGCATCTGCACTGAGAGTGGGAGAATCAAATGATTCCACCCTGAGAGACAAGTGACTGCCAGAAGCCAGAGACCTGCAGGGGGTGCACTTAGAGACACTAAAAGAGGTCAGAGGTACAGTTTGTCCAGTAACTGTGACAGTGACATCTGTGGTATGACTCACAGGATAGCAGATAATGTGTACAAACAATTTTTTTTTTAACTGAAACAAAATTAGGAATGAAGTCCATCTGGAGAACCTTCCTTTCTGCTCCTACTTGATGGAAGAGAAATCTCACATTGTCAGCATGATCTCCCTCCCCAATAAGGATGTCTGCCACGTTCAGGAGAACTCTTCAGGCATGAGAGTTGCTTCAGGGGAGTTGGGGAAGGTTGAGCCCAGTGAGAGAAGCCAGTGACTAGATACATTGTATAGCAATTTAAAAGCTTTTCTTCCATAGACTACTCGATTCAGGACAACACACACACACACAGACACACACACACACACACACAGAATTCCTATTTAAATTGAGCAGAAAGTAATTTCTCTCCATGAAGCAATAAACCATCATGAGGATTTGGGCATGAGGCCAGATTTGCTTCTGAACATGAAATCCCTATGGGCCTTTAGGTCACCAGTGAAAGCCCTGGAAAATTTAATTAAAGTGGGTTCCAGGAAGAACTCTGAGGCTGATATAGTTAGCTAGCTACCACTAAATAAGAGAGTGTGTTCACATACAAGTGTCTTATAAGAAAGACATGCCCAAGTCTGGACTGAAAGTTAAATATTTCAGTGACCTTGCTACAATAAAAGTAATATGGTAACCAGATGACAACTAACACCATTTCTAGCTATTCTTAAATACAATTTTGGGGGGTAAAATTATTTCCTGCCTTTCCTCAAAGGAAACATTATTATTATTGGACATACAAAAAAACCCTGATGCTACTCATTTTAAAAACGACTATATTTTCTCAGAATGAAATTATTATGAACTAATCAACAAAAGTGGAATCAGCTAACCCCTTTATATATGAACTAGGTTTCAAATTATTTAAGAACCAAAACATCTGCCCAATGCCCAGGGCACCTGATTCAAACAAACTATTTTATACAAACAATATTAGAATAATTTTGAATGTAATTTTATTGGGGGGGGGGGAGAGGAGATGAGACTTGATAATGTCTCAATAGTGAATGGGCAAACAATAATTGGATAGCAAGAGCATAGACATTTATGAGGTATTTCATAATATTAGTTAATCATCAACTGAAGCAAAGAGGTGTGTTTTGTTTTTCCACACATAAAGAGCAACCATATAGTTTCATCCAGAATGTCCTTAATAGAAAATAAAGAGAACAACCAAAACAAGAAAAAGACAGATTTTCATGAGACAGCACACAGGGTTTGAGTCACTTTGAAACAAGGGGCCCACAAAATACAAATTCCTGCTATATCAGCTGATGGAACTTCTCTCCACTTAAAATGCAGTATACAGCAAAGAAATCATAACAGGAACAAGGAACATATACCAGAGTCAGCATTCACCCTCAGTCCCCACAGACTGATACCTGGGATAATACAATTATGTTCTAATTAAATGAAGGGAAACTATTGAGGTATTCCAAATACCTCTGATAACTCTGGGTAAATGATTTTTTTCAGGGGCAAACAATTTAAGACATTGTATAATTCAATAGTTGTAATAGGTTTTTGCATTGAATAAATAAAAAGAGGGTGATCTTACAGGAGCCCCGAAAAATCTGCATCCAAGTTAACATATAACTAGGGCTATCAAGCGATTAAAAAAAATAATTGCAATTAATCGCACTGTTAAACAATAATAGAATACTATTTATACATTTTTTAATGTTTTCCACATTTTCAAATACATTGATTTCAATTACAACACAGAATACAAAGTGTTCAGTGCTCACTTTATATTAATTTTTATTATATTTGCACTGTAAAAATAAAATAGCATTTTTCAATTCACTTAATACAAGTACTGTAGTGTAATCATGAAAGTTGAACTTACAAATGTAGAATTATGTACAAAAATAACTGCATTCAAAAATAAAACAATGTAAAACTTTAGAGCCTACAAGTCCATTCAGTCCTACTTCTTGTTCAGCCAATTGCTCAGACAAACAAGTTTGTTTACATTTGCAGGAGATAATGCTGCCCACTTCTTATTCACAATGTCACCTGGAAGCGAGAACAGGCATTTGCATGGCACTGTTGTAGCCTGCGTTGTGATATATTTATGTGACAGATGCACTAAAGATTCACATGTCCCTTCATGCTTCAACCAGCATTCCAGAGGACTTGCGTCCATGCTGATGATGGGTTCTGTTTGATAATGATCCAAAGCAGTGCAGACCAATGCATGTTCATTTTCATCATCTGAGTCATATGCCACCAGCAGAAAGTTGATTTTCTTTATTGGTGGTTCAGGTTTTGTAGTTTCCACATTGACGTGTTGCTCTTTTAAGACTTCTGAAAGCATGCTCCACACCCCATCCTGATCAGATTTTGGAAGGCATTTCAGATTCTTAAATCTTGGGTTGAGTGCTGTAGCTATCTTTAGAGATCTCACATTGGTACCTTCTTTGCGTTTTGTCAAATCTGCTGTGAAAGTGTTATTAAAACGAACAACATGTACTGGGTCATCATTCAAGACTGCTATAACATGAAATATATGGCAGAATGCGGGTAAAACAGAACAAGAAATTCTCCCCCAAGGAGTTTGGTCACAAATTTAATTAACGCATTACTTTTTTTAACGAGCGTCATCAGCATGGAAGCATGTCCTCTAGAATGGTGGCCAAAGCATGAAGGGGCATACGAATGTTTAGCATATCTGGCACGTAAATACTTTGCAATACTGGCTACAAAAGTGCCATGTGAACGTCTGTTCTCACTTTCAGGTGACATTGTAAATAAGAAGCAGTCAGCAGTATCTCCCATAAATGTAAACAAACTTGTTTCTCTTAGCTATTGGCTGAACGAGAAGTAGGACTGAGTGGACTTGTAGGCTCCCAAGTTTTGCATTGTTTTGTTTTTTAATGCAGTTATGTACCAAAAAAAATAAAAATAAAAAAAAATCTGCATTTGTAAGTTGTGCTTTCATGATAAAGAGACTGCACTACAGTACTTGTATGAGGTGAATCCGCCTGCAGCTCCCCCCAGACACCTCAGCTCTGTGCAGCTGAAGAGCGGAGGTGCCCGAGCGCTACCGGCTTCACGGTTTGCCGGGCAGACCCCAGATCTCCAGACCCTGCGCCCCCAGCTGGGCGCTTCCCCTCCCGGGCTCCGGCTGCGCTGGGGAAGCGCCCGCCCAGGGGCGCAGGGTCTGGAGATCTGGGGGCTGCCTGGCAAACCGTGAAGCCGGTAGCGCTCAGGCAGCTTCGCGTGGCTGGGAGGGAGGAGGGGGAATGCGGGGCGCTCAGGGGAGGGGGCAGAGTTGGGGCGGGGACTTTGGGGAACGGGTGGGGCCAGGGCGGGGCAGGGGCGGAGTTGGGTGGGGCCAGGGCCGGGGCCAGGGCCCCGTGGAGTGTCCTCCTTTTTTAATGTTTAAATATGGTAACCCTATTACTGCTAATATGTTAGAGCTAAGCCTGGCTCGGTCACAAACTGTAAATTGTACTGCACTGCTTATCTTCTACCACAGTTCAGAGCTCTGGGGCGGTTTTTTAAAAAACATTCATATCAGACAAAAAAACAACTCAGCCATCCATTTGCAATAAAGTAATGCATGTATGTCTCTCGAGATTCAGAAATGTAGCTACAAAAAAGGCTTCTTGTTGCAGACACAGTAATTTCTCCTCAGATTTCTTCCTGCTCATAATTGCTTAATTTACCAATAATTTCTGGTTATCGGGGTCCTGCAGCAGGGGAGGGAGGTAGAGAGGCAGCGGGCCCAGGCCTCTAGTCCCTAGAGCTAGAGGAGGGAGGCAGAGAATCAGGGCACTCGGTTTTGCAAAAAGGGCATTTTTCATCAGAAAATCATTCAGATGACATTTTTGACCAGCTCCAACTGTGATCCAATATTCCAGATTAAATGCCTCTAGTAGAGATGGACCTAACTCATGAAATTTGGATCTGTATCAAAACTTCTCCAAACTCTGAATGGATTGGTATCTGGTGTTCAGCTCACAACCCATCCCTATTCTTGATTTGTACCTTCTGAGTAAGAAATCTCTGCAGCTACTTTTAAAGGCTATCTGGACACGTTTTCAAAATGTGGCCTACACATTTGCACAAGATCACTTGCTACTACCAGTGCTGGAATATACCCATGCAAAGAGAATTTGTACATTCTAGATTAGATGCCTGGTTGAGCCCTTCTATTTTAATGTCGTCCTTAATGCATGGTGCATTTGAATGTTCAAATCTGCTTTCCCAGCACAAGATGAAGAGGTGAAAACCTCTGCAAACTACCACAAAGTCTTCCTCCTTAAGTGGAGCAAATCCAAGATGGCAATCAGGATTTCATTGCTCCTGCAAAGGTACATATTTGCTGCTGAATAAAACAGGTCTGTAGCTACAGATGAATAAAGTGTATTTTAATTTGCCTCACACCCAGATAATACAACTGCAAAAAAAGTTCTGAGGGCCAGATCCTCAGCCAGTGTAAACCAGCACACTGAGCACGCTAGAAGCTCAATACATATATAAGCAGAGTCACATCCATTTTAGTGTTATATCATCTTGTTTGCAGTTACCCTGATAGCAGTAATTTGATACCTGTTTCACAACCGTGCTTCGTTAAAGGGGGAAAAAACAGCTTCATTTTCAGATATCATTTATTGGTATCTGAGTGAGGGTGAGTCTGCTGTGCTGGCAGTTAGAAACATGTTTTAACTTGTAGACTGAGGACTTTTGGGAGGAAGGCCAATGAGGGAGAATAAATATGGATCAGGAAAGTGCTCTTTTACTGCCACTTTTTAAACTGTATCTACCCTTTTTCAGATGTGATGCTTTTCCTACAGGATGCATTACAGCTGGAGCAAGTCACTGGTTACACTGGTCTACAATCTTTGAGAAGTCGTCTGCTTCAGAGATAAAATGTGCTATTTATTATGTATTTTGATGTGCTGAATTCAAATATGACAATTAAAACAACTGATTGGCTACTGTTTCTAAGATATTTAAGTTTTTACATTTTATGTCTGAGTATATTGTGTAGATAGTAGAGTTTTAATCATAAATTGTAAACCTAAGTCTTTTCATGTGTTTATGGTTGCTTTACATGATAATATTTCACCTGTCCTCTTTATGTAACACTTTAAAAATCAGCAAGAGGGTTATATAAATAAAATTTATTATGAAACAAAAGGCAAAAAACTATTCTGTACATAGTTTAGTCCTATTCAGTGTCTACTCGGCATTTCTTGGCTTGTCTCTTGTATTCATTAAATGGAGCATCTCTTGTCACTGTCCAGCAATAGTCTGCAAGCATTGATGGGCTCCATTTGCCCTGATAGCCTTTCTCCATTGTTGCAATGTCCTGGTGAAATCGCTTGCCGTGCTCGTCGCTCACTGCTCCGCAGTTCGGTGGAAAAAAATCTAGATGAGGTAGCAAAAAATGTATCTTTAGTGACATGTTGCAACCAAGGCTTTTGTATGCCTTGAGGAGGTTTTCCACCAACAACCTGTAGTTGTCTGCCTTGTTGTTTCCGAGAAAATTTATTGCCACTAACTGGAAGGCTTTCCAGGCCGTCTTTTCCTTGCCACGCAGTGCATGGTCAAATGCATCATCTCGAAGAAGTTCACGAATCTGAGGACCAACAAAGACACCTTCCTTTATCTTAGCTTCACTTAACCTTGGACATTTTCCACGGAGGTACTTGAAAGCTGCTTGTGTTTTGTCAATGGCCTTGACTAAGTTCTTCATCAGACCCAGCTTGATGTGTAAGGGTGGTAACAAAATCTTCCTTGAGTCAACAAGTGGTGGATGCTGAACACTTTTCCTCCCAGGCTCCAATGACTGTCGGAGTGGCCAATCTTTCTTGATGTAGTGGGAATCTCTTGCACGACTATCCCATTCACAGAGAAAACAGCAGTACTTTGTGTATCCAGTCTGCAGACCAAGCAAGAGAGCAACAACCTTCAAATCGCCACAAAGCTGCCACTGATGTTGGTCATAGTTTATGCACCTCAAAAGTTGTTTCATGTTGTCATAGGTTTCCTTCATACGGACTGCATGACCAACTGGAATTGATGGCAAAACATTGCCATTATGCAGTAAAACAGCTTTAAGACTCGTCTTCGATGAATCAATGAACAGTCTCCACTCATCTGGATCGTGAACGATGTTGAGGGCTGCCATCACACCATCGATGTTGTTGCAGGCTACAAGATCACCTTCCATGAAGAAGAATGGGACAAGATCCTTTTAATGGTCACGGAACATGGAAACCCTAACATCACCTGCCAGGAGATTCCACTGCTGTAGTCTGGAGCCCAACAGCTCTGCCTTACTCTTGGGTAGTTCCAAATCCCTGACAAGGTCATTCAGTTCACCTGGTGTTATGAGGTGTGGTTCGGAGGAGGAGGATGGGAGAAAATGTGGGTCCTGTAACATTGATGGTTCAGGACCAGAAGTTTCATCCTCTTCCTCTTCCTCGTCTGACTCAAGTGAGAATGATTCTGGTGCATCAGGAACCGGCCGTCCTTCTCATTGGGGTACTGGGCGTATAGCTGATGGAATGTTTGGATAATGCACAGTCCACTTTTTCTTCTTTGACACACCTTTCCCAACTGGAGGCACCATGCAGAAGTAACAATTGCTGGTATGATCTGTTGGCTCTCTCCAAATCATTGGCACTGCAAAAGGCATAGATTTCCTTTTCCTGTTCAACCACTGGCGAAGATTTGTTGCACAAGTGTTGCAGCATATGTGTGGGGCCCACCTCTTGTCCTGATCTCCAATTTTGCAGCCAAAATAAAGGTGATAGGCTTTCTTAACCATAGTGGTTATACTGCGCTTTTGTGATGCAAAAGTCACTTCACCACAAACATAGCAGAACTTATCTGCATTGTTCACACAAGTACGAGGCATCTCTGTTCACTTTGGCTAAACAGAAATGTGTCCCTTTGCAAAATCAAACACTGACAAATAAGAGAGCACGACACTGTATGATTTCTAGAGCTGATATAGGGCAATTTGTTCAGCAGAGTGATGTAAGCTTCGTTATGATTGCATCATCCATGACTTCTAGGAATAACATGATGCAATTCATATAATGTATGACGCAATACCAGCTTCAGATTGCATCATTCATTGTTTTGCCTAAAAAGCAAGTACTGTCCAAACCCAGTCATAGATTTATTCATAGATCCAGTCAAAGATGTATTTTAAATTGAGATCCCTTCCCTTTATAAGTCACTTATCCTCCGCCATTCCCAAGTCAAGGGTCGTATATACTGACCCAATAGCATATCTTGAAAACTAGAGCCAATCAACAATTTTAAGCATCATTTTCGTTCTCAGTGACCCAGAATTAGTAAAGTTTGACTACATTTATTTCAGAAGCATTTTGGCTATAGAGCAGTGTTATTGGAGAAGTTAATTTATCATTATTTTCTATTACAACCTCCTCCCGCCCCCAACCTTAAAGCAGTTATTGTCTCTTTGCATTTTTAAATGACATCTGTCCAAAGAGAGACTCTTTTAGGATCACTAGGAATTAGGAGCTCAAATCCTTTTCAGAAGTGATTTAGGAACTTAAAAGCCTTATCCCCATTGACTTTGAATGAAACACAGGCTCCTAAGCACCCAAGCATTTTTGAAAATGTCACCCTTTGTCTCTGATCAATAGTGCTTAATTTCCCATGCTAACAACCTGTGCCTAAAGTCATTTAACTTTTTCTGCATGGGCTTTCTCTCCAGTTCTAATTTAACACAGTATCTCCAGTCTAGCGTGCCACAATCAAATACAAAGTCTGGTGATCAATATTACTTATCTCCAAGCACACGATCATAGTTGACAGAGATGCCATAGCCAATGTTAATTAGCATGCAGTGGCCTCCAAAGTTCACAGTGGCAAGATGAGCTGCAGAGACGCATGCACTTCCAGATGCCAGCTGCACACTTCCAGTATGAAGTAAGGTATCAAATGAGTGGCCGCTGACTTCAAAAGCCAGATTGCAGGTGGCAGGGTTTTGACTAGGATTTCAGTGAAATGAGAGTTTGTTAGTAATTTATAAACATATGCTTTCCAACAGTCAGAGGCCTTGACATGGCTTGGAGAAGTGTTGCTCTTGTTCTTCAAAGCCTGTACGTGACTGAGTATTTGTCCCATTTACTGAAGTGAACTGAATATTGATGAAATTTGCCATTTTCATAACTCAGGATACTCAAGTTCTCCATTTACAAAACTGATGCAGCACAAACATACAAGCTTCCCATGTTGCCTTAATGTGATTCAGCTTTCCCCAGAGGGGAAATCCTGGCACCACTGAAGTCAATGGCAAAACTCTTATGAACTTAAAATGTAGCTAGAATTCCTCCCCCAAGACTAGGGATGGCTGGGTACTTTCCCCCCCTAGGTCCAGTCAACAGGGCCGGCTCCAGCATTTCTGCCACCCCAAGCAACAACAAAAAAAAAAAAAAAAAAAAAAGCCGCGATCCTGATCAGCGGCGGCAATTGGAAAAAAAAAAAAAAAAGCCGCGATCGGCGGCGGCAGTTCAGCGGCAGGTCCTTCGCTCCTAGAGGGAGTGAGGGACCTGCCGCCCCCGAATTGCTGCAGGTGCCGCCCCTCTCCCTTGGCCGCCCCAAGCACCTGCTTGTTAAGCTGGTGCCTGGAGCCGGCCCTGCCAGTCAATCCTTGGTCTCTTTACTTAGATGGCCATCAAGTGTGTCCACTGATATAAAATCTGATCTTAATATCTGTTCACTAGGAACTGCCTGCCCAATATGGAAAAGTCCTATAGTATTTAATAGAAAAATGATAACTTTTTATAGGTTTTTATTAAAGACCTTATGATTATATCCCTGCTGAAAAATCCCATGGGAAAGCTCCAAAATCCTATAGAATGAATTTCATTGCCTACTGAATTCTGTAGTATTTAGAGTAATTTCTATAGAACCCACCTAGTTTAATCCCTGCTAAATTCTATAGGATGTTCCCATAATGAAGGACTGAGACCACCAATTTCATTCACATAGACCAATGGACAAACATAAAATGGTAACAACATTCCATCACTGCTAACCTGAGACTCAGTCCTGCAAACACTTACGTACGTGACTAACCCTTTGCTGATGTGAGGAGTCATCCCATTGAAGTAAATAGGACTACTTGTGTGCATAAAGTTATACACGTGCTTCAACGCTTGTGGGCTCAAACTCCTAGGCTGGATTTGAACCTGTGTCCTAAAGGTGAAAATAACCCAAGATAAACCTTTTGCCATCCTTAGTGTTTTTTGTGGAGAGCACCAGGCACCATTAGGAGATACAGGGGAAAGGTGTAGTAGCTAGGAGAATTTATTATGCACTCTATTTCTTTTCTCTGCAAAGCAGGACACAAATTCAAAGAAATTACACAAATATATAAATGATAACACTCCCTTTCTGGAGGTGGTGGGTTTTTTCCTGACTTGAGTCATCATAAAATTCCTGAAGACTGTTAATTGCTATAATTTCACAACAGATTGTGCAAGAGGATGCAGGCTTTGAAGTATGATGCCCGTTTCATTATTTTACAAAAAGAAAGATATATGGCTTTTAAAATTTAGCAAACATTTTTTAAACTAAAAAGGAATTCTGATTTCATTCCATCTGATGCTTAAAAATGAAGCTGCATCAGCAGAAGTAGTTAACTGTTGCTATACATAATGAAGGCAACACAGTAGATGGATGCCTGCTCAGCCTATGGTAGTAAGGGATTTTCTGAAGAAATTCTGATGACCACAGAGCTTAAAACAATAGAGAATTAATAAAATGCTTATGCCAGCAATAGTAATAATGTATATTGCTAAAACATCTTTTATCCTGAAGGATTACTAGAGGGTGGTTGCCATATCTACTCCCAGATCATCATCTGTGGATCCAATATATGTCAGCCACCTCCTGAAAGCCCCAGAAAGTAGGGTATGAGCCATCTGTCTTCTCCATTGCTATGTCTCAGACAAAAGACAGAACTTCTATCAGTGGAGTGACATTTATCACCAGACTGGGGAAATGGTTCAGTACCAACTCAGAGGTTCATCTACTGAACTACAAACACATCTTGATTTATTTCTGGAGGTCTAAGCCTAACCAAGCCTGTTCCTGCTTAGATTCCGAACCTAAAATGAAGGTGAAAAAGAAGGAGCCCAACTCCTCAGTCCACACTGGACTGTCTGAAATTTAGTATCATCATGCATGAAAATTCCCAGTGTTATTTGCAGTATAGATTAGGTTTAAATTGTGTAGGTCTGGTGTTGTGTATAGTTCCAGGATACACTGCACAATGGTTTTGCTTCATACTTTACCCTTTAAAAAAACGCACTAGCTTTGGAATGAATTCAAATGGAATCCTATATAGTATGCAGCCAACCTTCAAAGGTTCCATGGTTTGATTTGGATCTGACTTGAAAAATTGGGATCCTTATATGAATCTTTGGGAAATGAAGGAAGCTTGGAGGAAAAAACAAAAACAAGAACACCGGGACCTTCTAAATAGTGACATGCCTAAAACAGTCTTCAATTAAATCCACCATTGGAAGCGTATGAGGAAAAGTCCATCTTCATTTGAATTAGAAAAAAAGCTTTCTACAGTACAGAAGCAGTGCCAGGCTGAGAGGGCACAAAGCATCCTCTGCTACCAGGGAGGGTGATACTGTTTCCCTCTACCACACACAGAGGGTGTAGGAGGAAAAGGGATGTGCCAAGATGCTCATAAGAGAGGCGGGATCTGTGCTTATATGAGCTTATGGAAGCTAATAGAAAAGCATGGGATGTAAGTTATTGATAACGCCTGCTTTGGAAAGGCAAAGGGATATCCCAGGTTGGCTGAAATTTGACACTATCTGGTGTCTAATATTATAGCTACAATTCAGCCTCAAGCATTTAGCTGAGTCTCCAAGAGACCAAGGACTGAACAAGCCTGGAAACTGAATTACCATCTCATCCTGTACGGGGGAGACGTAGGTTGGGAAGATTGTACTGCTGTTGCCTATTTGGTACAAGTTCTGTAGGTAAAAACCCAGGGATGTCAATCTTGGACTTTTTCCAATAATTATATTGCCTTTTTTAAAAAAAAGGTACTGTGTGCATAAGTTATTAGAAACATTAATCAGGGATTGTATTACATAGCTTCCAGTCCAGATTTATACACTCATATAGGCAGTGTAGTCCAGTGGACAGAACACTAGCTTGGAATCAGGAGTCCAAAGTGCTATTCCTGACTCTGCAGCTGACATATAGGACAGTTTTTTAGTGTACCTCAGTTTCTCCATCTGTAAAATGAGGATAATGGTACCTATCCTTCTTTGTAAAGCATCTTCTGATTTGCAATGAAAAACAACATATACAAGAGTTAAATACCATGAATTGAAATCAAAGTGTTACAAAACTAATGTCGACTTTATGTGTATCGGATTTAAAATACTATTATATTCTGGTTTTCTGCCTTTTTTAGGAAGTATATGGAGTTAATTTATATATATATATATACATATATATATATACATATATATATATACATATAAAGAATCATTGCTAATTGTAGCTTTTTTAAATGTTCCAGATCAGAGAAAACAAAACATCTACCATCCATGCTACACACCCTTAAAGAAACCCTGAAACAGCAGCTCAGGCAGTATAGGAACTGGCTGGATTCTTGTTGCTCAGTTGGGCACTATTTAACATAAGTAGCAGATGAATAGCTTTTTTGCTTGCAGGTTTGGGCTTTTTTCACTGCTTTTTTGTTTTAAAAGTATGTATTATCGTTATTAGTATGAAGGGGAAAGAGAATGAGTACTTTTATTTTATTGTTTTTAATCTTTGTCAACCAACATGTTTAAAGAGCAATGCAAGGATAGAGCTTTACATGCCCAGAAATGTTTGGTTAGATGTGTGATTGCTTTTATATAAAATGCATGAACAATGTCCCATTCTGCCTAAGATTCATTAGCAGCTGTGCAAGATATAAGAAAATGTTTTTTTAAAAGGTGTGCATGTGTAAGTAGCTGCACCCATATTACCCACCCTGCAAACCTGTGTACTTCATAGTGAGTTTTTGTTGATAAATTGATATTAAAATATTATCAACTTCATGCTTCTGGCTAATGTCATTCTTCTACATAAAAATGTGTATCCCAAGAGCCCTATATTGTAAATATTCTTTTCAAACCTTAAGACATACTTTCCCTGCTTTATTTGTTCTGTTTAAAGATTCAAAACTTAGACCCAATACTGCAAGATTCTGAGCATGCTCAAATCTCATGAGTCTAAGACCATTAGCATCTTGCAGCATTAGACTTTATGCAAGCAAACTGGTTTCTGACACCATCTCTGAAATGACAGAAAAGCTCCACCTTCCATAAGAGAGTGTAATCTGATTGATTTTACTGTGGTGAAGGTATGCCCATAGGATACTCATAAATTTGCTAATAGCTCATATGTATAATAAGTAACTTTGGTTTCTTTAATTCCTGGGGGTAAGGGTGGGGGAGGTTGTACTTTACATGAGTTGACCATTGCTGTACAGTTTTCCGTGAGTGCCAGATACTAGTACATTTTACTTATGCAATATTTGGAATGTAACATAGCACCATTTATAAACATTAATAAACATTTATTTAACAAGTTAGACCTAAGTGCTCATTAAAAAATAAATGTAATTTTTATACCATTTATGTCTACTCATAACTACTTCAGCAAAGATTCTTTAACAATCTGTTCTTTTGATTTTCTCAAATTAAATCTATATTCAAAGGAGGAAATCTCATCCTTGTTACAGCATGTCAGTCAGGAACCCTTACGTGTTTTCTGTTGCCAGTGATCAGTTGTCCTTAAAAAGCTACAAATCACTGACCACTATTTTCTGGGGTTGCTCAAAAATCATTTTGCATTTACATCTCATGACTCCTCATTAAAACACAATTTTCTAGAGACCTGTAAACCCTCCTCCACCTCTCCAAAGAGTGTTTACAAAATATACAGAAAATGTATTATAGAAAAAGAAAACTCATGGAAACAAGACACATGAGGAACTTGACAGCTTCAGCATTTTAGTTCTAGTTGTATCCCGTCTCCATCTCTACATGTTCTATTTTGATTTTAAGCTCTTTGGAAGAGGGGTTGTGGGCCAGAGCCTCAGCTGATGTAAATCAGCACAGTTTACCAATTTATGCCAGCTAAAGATTTGGCCTCATATCATCTTATTGTCTGAAAAGTACCAACCACATTTTTGGCACAACATAGCTGTATCAAAATAATAACGTAACAAATGCGTTTTTGAACAAAACAAAGGATGAGGCTGAATGCTCCATACTGTGCTAAGAAGGCAAAATTTGGCTCTGAAGCAGCTAAAATATAAGTTCTCCACTTATTCAGCTCCACTGGAGCAAAGCAGATTTAGGCAGAACCTTACAAAGTCACGTGTGGTCAGATGCATATTAAACCTATGCAAATTCACATAGACTTAATGTGATCTCTTTCGAAAACAGGTTCACAAGACACTATTGCTTATTTTCCATGACATAATGCATTTGGATGAAATAATACTGAACCCGGTAATGGCTCAGAATGAGAATCAGAGAGAAATGACTGACAAAACTGTTTTGGGAATTGCTTGAGCTATTTACAAAATCTGAAAGCCAAACCTCCCAGCACACACAGATCTAGTTAAATCTGTATTTTCCAATAATAGCCATCAGTCTACTCTTTGTACCTAAGACTAGCATACAGAAGAACCAAGGAACAGTAACTGTAACATTATAACGCTAAAATTTGCCTGTATGTTTATTTCCCCCCATCACCGTGTTTATAACTTGAATATAATGGGAAGCTTTCTTTTGGCAAAAAAAAAAAAAAAAAAAAAGCAAGCTGATTAAGCGTTCCATTTAATAGTGTAATGCAAAGAATGCTTTCTTCTGTCAAACCCACTATTACTTTACTGACCAAATGGAGAGCTATCAGCGTTTTTGTTTGTACTTGTTCAACTTGTATACAAAATAATCAAATTGAATAATTCAATTATACGTACACCAAGGTAAATCTTTCTGTGGCTAATACACTAAATGCCAAATAGACTGGACCTATTTTCTTCTTCTAGCCCTACTACCACCTAATCTCCAGACGCATCTGACACAGCTTAAATCTGATTCCCTTTGGAACTCATCAATGCCACTTCTTAACAATGCTAGAGGAGGTAACTTGAAGAATGTGGGGGCAATTCACTCCCCCATTTTCTCCCCACAGCACACACAGAGCCTAAGTGTGCTGCTGCCTTTCTAGATCTACCTACCCTTGCTGGCCAAAGCAGCCAGGCTCACAATCACCTGGACCTAGGTGATTTGCCAAGGTCACATAGGTAGCCTGTGGCAGGGCTGGGAAGTGAATCCATATCCCCTAACTCCCAGCCTAGCACCCCAACCACTGAGCCACCCACCCTCTCTAATCCTTTTAAAGGTTTTCATCCACATTTACTGCCCTTCCCCTATTCTCTGTTCTCATCCCATTCCATTTCCCCCATCATTCCCATTAAGACTGTTTTCTCCCTTGTGCAATCTGTTCCCACATTATCCAAGCAACCAACAGGTACATGGCCCCCCTGATTAACATACCTTCTTCTTAAATATCTCAGCACAATTTCCATGTTCCCTCTACGTTGTTGGCCATGTGCTCTGGAACAAATGTTTTCCTTTGATTGGTATCAGCCACATGAAATCAAAATGGGGATGGAGGAAAATTGGGGGCCATTGTGATTCATTTTGATTTATTGTTTTTCTCTCCCCCTTTCCTTCATTTTCTCCCATCTTGTGTGTCTGCTTTCTCAGTCTTCTCTCTCTCATTTGTGGCTCAATTTTCTCTCCCTTTACTGTCCTTTATCTTGTTTTCCTCCCAGCTCTGCCATCATTGCCTCCATTTCTCACGATCTGCTGATCCTTGATTGCTTCCCTCCCTACCCACCATCCCCCAATTTCCTGCATCTTGCTTGTAATCAGAACATGTTAGAGCTTCTGAGCCAGTAACATCCCAGAAATCAGAATCTTCACATAAAACCAGCAAGCTAAAGTTGATGAGGCAGTAATCGCACAAAGACTGACTGCACTGTGACATCACACCACCCTACAGCTGTTGGTCCAGTAACACTCATGGAGGCCTGTGCCTTGACATCAGACCAGCTCTTAAGAAGCGCAAAGGCATTTCGCTCTCAGAGGCCCATCCCTTGACATCAAACCAGCAGGCAGGTGGTGCTGATAAGCTAAGGAGCTAAAGAGACCTTGACATAAGCTCTGCAAGCTAGAGTTGTTTAGCCAAAACCTCAAAGAAAAGACTTTGCCTTGATATCAAACCAGCAAGTTAGAGGCACTGACCCAGAAACATTATTGAGGCTTGTATGTTGATCTCAGAGAAAGAAGATAAAGATTCCGAGCCAGGAACTTCAAAAGAGGTTTCTGTCTTAACATTGTCACAGCAAGGTAGTTGTATTTACCAAGTAATCTCACAAAGGCCCGTGCACTGGAATAAGCCCAGCAAGCTAGAATCGCTAAACCTGTGAGCTCAGAGAGGCCTGTCACTTGTCCAACTAGAGATACTCAGTAAGAGCAGCTTGTGAGGGAGCCTGTGGGAGCATTGTTCCATCTCTACACCCTCCCTGAGACTTGGGGCAGCTTAGGTCCCTCAGAACTCTCCTGCCTCTTCCTTCACTGGCTGGTGAAACAAGGACTCACTAGGCGGAAGAACCTTAAGTGGGAACAGCAGGAGGAGCTGGTGCCTAGCTGGGGAGTTTATGGATCTCCAGAGCTTTCCACTATAAAGCTGGAGGAGCACCAACACCTAATGGGAGAAGAACTGTCCAAACTGGGAGTCCAACACTGTTCTTTTAGAGGAAGATTTCCCACTTTCCTCCAGCTCTCCCTACTCCACACGTCCCTCCCTTGTTTGAGTGGAAATACTCAACTAAGGATTTTATTGCAGAAAACACTGATCATGTAGCTAATGAAAGGCACAAAGATTCTGGAAAGTGATCTGCTGTTTTGTCTTGAGAAATTGGTCTGAAAGACAGTAGCACTTGGAATGCCAGTTGCCCCTGGCCCACAGATTACCATTTAACTATCTGAACTTTGTGAATAGTCTTTCTAGCACAGCAAAGAAAAATGATGCCTAAGAACAAAACAATACACTTACTGTGTTGTTAATACATTCCAAAGTCTCATGCCAAAACTTAGAGGAGGAATGAACTGCAGTAAGACGGATGCAGATGTACTGAAATAAGGGAACTCCATGCAGGTGTAAAGATCTGTCCATATGAACCAGAATGCAAGAGCCTTGCTTTGAACACTATGACGGGTTGCTAGTTTCTGATGTTAAATGCATTTATATCTCATAAGCCAATATGGATTTCTTTATTTTACTACCACAGAAAGGCAGGTAGGGTAGCAGTGGAGGAACAACTGAAACATTAAGGTCAAAAGGTAACTGCAGTGACAGACAGTCCCATATCACTAAAACAAAATCCTGCCACTGTATTCTTAGAACAGTTTTCTTGTGCCATGTGTTGCTGGTTAGCAGCTCTAAATGTGGCAAGCATCAGAGAAAGTGAAATGTCAGCCAAGTTCTGCTTAGCAGTGAAGTACAAACAAGAGCCAAAACGACATTCTTAGATACTAGGGACTTTGTTTTTTAAAGTAATTAATAAAATGCTGCTTGCTGCAAGAATCACAGGTTGCGATAAAAAAAAAATTAAGCTGGACTGATATCCTTAGATTTAGTTTAATTACTATTGTTTGTTATTAATTCATCTGTGTGTGCAAAGTGCCTTGAGATCTTTCAATAAAAGAAGCTATTATATGTGCAGTGAGCTATTATGTATGTATTTCTTTTGTCACAATAAGATTGGGCAAAGTGAATACAACTAATCTTACAGCCCTTTCTCAGACATAACTGTCATAGTCACCAAGGGACTCATGTCAGTTGGATCAGGCTTAAAGATCACCTATTAATTTTGTGAAGCTAACTAAGGGCCTGGCCCTGGTCCCACTGAAGTGAATGAAATAATCCCCATTGACTTTGATAGCAGAAGGCTCAGGCCTTCTGTGTGAATGAAAGGCCAAATTTCCAAAGTGAGTTTAAATGGCCTCTCAAACTGTGTCTGCTATTTCTCCGGGTAACATTTTTGTGTATTCAAAAACTTACAGATGGAAAATGCACCACCAGAAAGTTGGACAGTGAAAAGTTCTGGACTACTTTTGAAAGAAACTTGGCCTTAATAAACATGAGGTAGAATGATTAATTATTATTAAAGCAACACACAGAGTGAACACAGAAATACATTGCATTTTACAAATATAGGCCCTGATCCTTATGCATTTGAGTAACTTTAAGCACCAGGGGCCTCAATCCAGCAAAACACTTAAGCATGTGCTTAATTTTAAGTACCTAAATAGTCCCACTCAATTCAATGGAACTTCTCCCAGGGGTAAAGTTACTCACAAGCTTGAACTCAGCAAAATTAGGATCACTGTGCAAGTCATGACCCCTCACCCAAACTGCTTGAAGTCTTTATATTTCTTTTACAACCTAAGTTTAAAAGTGGGATTTTCACCCTCTGCTTTTACCAGGATGACTTAAAACACACTGATTTTTAAATGAGGCAGTTTTATTTATAAACAAAACAAACATTTTTTTTTAAAAAGAGAACAGAAAAAATGGAAGTTCTTAAGGAGGAAAAAAAAGAAAAGAAAAGAAAAAAGATTTAATGTTTACTAAATCTTCTCTGTTGTATTAAAATCATTTATGTGATGCACCCAGTGCAAAATAGCATGAGCCGGAACCTCTTATGCTGACAGTCATTTGTTGTTTCCATTTAAATTGAGTTTTCTCTATTCCTCCGGCTCTTAATGCTGTTCAAGAGGACAGTATAGAGTATTTGGATTCAAAACACTCTTTTCTAAATCATCAAGCAAAATGGTTCCCATTGAACTGTTGCTTCCTAACGGCTGTAAAGTACTCTTTTGTTCAGCAGGATATATTGGCCAAAGAAAATTACTGGCCCTCTACCATTAAAGAAAATTCATTCTCTCGGATACCCGATCCTGTTCCCATTGAAATCAATGGCAAAACTCCCATTGACTTCAGTGGTGCAGAGACCCTAGATGAACTCTAAAGTTATGCCCTTCTTATTTTCATGCTGATTCTGATATTTCTGATATGGCAGTAAAATATTATTAATAATATTTATAACATTTATAAGCAGGCCTTCTCCTGCAAAGCAACCCAAACAAACATACATATTCTGTGCACACAGCCAGAAAGATACTAAATGGTTATGTTTTATTAAAGGAAAAATGAAGTCTTTACATTACAATCGGGGGGGGGGGGGGAATGGATAAGCTTCACATTTGGTCTGGATTTTGGATTCAGACCCCCCCCAAAACAATTGGCTGAATTTCAAATTCCAAATTGATACTAAGCCTGAAAAGAATGCATAGTGGGAAAAAACCCCAAAAACCTAAGAAAGGAAAAGAAAGGAGGGATGGGGTGGGTATATACAATGCAGTGGTTAGCAATGGATTTGGCAAACAGAAGTATTAATATCACTAATGTTAGCCGAATAGGGCCCGTTCTCCCCGGAGCTTACCTAATTACACCAAGGAGGCACGGAGAGACAAGAAGACGGGTACCATGTTTTTTATTGATCGATCAGCTGAGCGGGTGCTCTGATCGGCTAATGCCAGAAGAGAGACACACCTTACATGGCCGAACAGGCCCTTTTTATAACCAGTAACAAACAACTTAGCCTTCATCCTTTTGCGTCATTATGCTGACCTATAGATAATAGGTTATACAGGATTCATATATTATTTTGGGGAAGAAGATACAAGAGACATCTGTTGCAGATACATTTGTCATTTTGAAGGGAAAACAAGGTACATTTGTTGACCCTTTACACTAAAAACCTTGGGGAGATATGGGGAAACAGCTGCATATACTTGTGAGCCAAGTGAGCCAATTAAATTGGTTAACAAATAGCTAACATGATTAAATGCATGGTTAAATGCACGTCCTTAGTTCTATTTAGGTCTTTAGGCCTTTTCCATCAGATCTTTAGGCCTTTTCTATCAGATTTCCCCCCTTAAAAGCATTTTAAGAGCCTTATGGCCCTTGTTCCTCAGTTCCTACTGGCTGGTATAATATCATCATCTGTTGATATGTAACCTGATTAGCCAGTCTTCGGACTGCCGCAACCAAGCAAGGGGTAAAGCAAGCGAGAGTTAATAGGGTGGTAACAAAGAATATAAAAAGGAGAAAACCTTTTCGTAGCCATCCCAATTGTGGCAGCCAGGAGGTAAACCAATCTGTGTCCCACCCACCCCAGGTCTGTACTGGGACATGGGCTATCTTTCTCATTTCCTTTGTTAACTGTTTTACTGCCTGGCCATTATCGTCTATTTGTAAGCAGCAGTTAGACTCATTCAGTTTCGCACAGAGTCCTCCTTCCTCTGCTAGCAAGTAGTCAAGAGCTATGTGGTGTTGAAGAATTGCATGTCTCATTTGAGTTGATTGATCGGCCAAAAGATCCAGTGCTGCGGCTGTTTGGTTGGTTAATATTTCCAAGATAGCCTGCAGCCTAATGATTCGGTTTAGATTATAAATTGGTTCCCTGGCCCCTGTTATTAGCTCACTAGGGTTCCAGGTGGCTGGTCCATAATGTTTGATGATCCTTTCAGGGGGCCATTCCTGAGCTCCCCAAGTTTGGGAACTCCCGGCAGTCAAAGTGGAGTCCACAAACCGTTTTTCTCTAATTAAATCATCATAAACTTTAATTCCCAACTTATTTCCTTGGTTTTGAGGTAGTAGAAAGAATAGAGGCCTAATATATCCTACATAACATATTCCTGACCAGTTTGGAGGCAGTCTGCGATAAGCATAGGATCCACAGATCCAATAATGGCCTTTCAAGGCCCAGGTCCCATTAGCAAAGGGGCCATCCCAGGTCTCGGGGTAATCTTCGGGGCCCGGCTCCTCATAATACAAAGAGTTACCTGATTCTATGGGCCCCCCGAGAACAATAGACGTGCCATCCTGATTACAGTAATCACATTTCCATGCCCCAGCCCCTGCCTTCCAAACACAATTGCAACCAAATTTTGGGCTATTGGTACTAGACCAAAATTGTTTAAAATGGGTCACTCGGGTTCCATTAGGGTGCTGCCATGCCCACTGATACCATCGTACCACGTGGTCCTTACTGGTGGTATTATCTCGCTGGCAACTTAAAAAGAGGGCATCAAAGTACCCATCCAATCCTACTGCCTTACAACCATCGCCCGTATGATTCCAGTAGGAACATCGTACCCAACTATTATTAGTCAGCTTTACATGGGTATGGTTCCATCGTCCTTGATACTTAAAACAGTCATACGTATGGCAGCTAGGATGATCATAGCAATCAAATCCTAGAGATAAAGTCCAGTTGCACGTACTTTCCCCTACATACTTTCCCCCGCGTTTTGTTCGATTAAGGCAAAAGATACCCATCCCAGAGCCGCCAAGGGCCACTATCCTCAATCCATCTTCCCGTTCCATTATGCACTATGCTTAAGTTACTTAGCCACCATTTGGGCTGTACTGGCTGGGCTACCCAGGGCCACTCATTTAACTCTCCTGGACCGCCACACACCCAACAATTGGTAAGGTTAAAGGAACCTGCTATTATTTCCCCTAATTGCAAAAACCTGTTTTCCCAACCACATGAATAACTGAATATACATAACAGAAACACAAAGGATAACCTCATTGTCCCTTTCTCTTAAACAGTCCCTTTAGTCCCTCTAGTCCTTGGTACTCCCAGGTGGAGTCTTCACCTGTGCCACCCCGGGCTTCCGGAGCCGGAGCGGACAGAGGGCTGTTGTCCTCTTCGGTTGTGTTGCTCTCCGGGTTTGGATTCAGAAACCGCTTTACCCGTGTATGATGTGTCCACTTGTCGCTCCCGAGAACCTTAACGGCGGCCTGGCTGATGAGCGATACAGTGTGCGGGCCGTCCCACCGTGGCGTGAGGGGATCACGCTTCCACTTTTTGATAAGGACTTGATCACCGATCTGGAATGAATGCACGGGTTGATCCAAGGGAAGGGTCTGGAAAGGCGCCGCGTATCGATGTAGCTGTAACAAAACAGATTGTAGCGCAGAAACCTGCTTCCACAAGGAGTCATTCCCTACTTCCCAGTTTACATCCTCTCGGTACCCCGGGATGAGTACTCGGGGAGGGAACCCAAAGACCAGTTCAAAGGGTGAAAGTTTCAGGCCCTTACGCGGGGCCCTCCGAATGCGGGTAAGGGCGAGTGGCAGAGCACCAGGCCACTTTAAACCGGACTCCATACACAGTTTAGTGAGAGTATCTTTGAGAGTTCTATTCATTCTCTCTACTTGGCCCGAGCTCTGCGGTCTCCAAGGTGTATGCAATTTCCATTGTATACCGAGGGCCCGCGACACCTGCTGAACCACCTGGGAGATAAAATGGCTTCCCCGGTCCGACTCAATTACTTCGGGGAGATGGAAGCGGGGAAGTATTTCATGTAACAGGGCTTTGGTGACTGCCCGTGCCTGACAATGCCGTGTAGGGTAACACTCTACCCACCCAGTAAGTTGGTCAATAAAAACAAGCAAATACTTATAGCCCCTACAAGGGGGGACTTCAGCAAAGTCCACCTGCCACCTTTGAAAAGGATAGGCAGCCCAGGGCCGGCCTCCCATTGGGGCGGGGGGGGGGGCGCACCCCTTTTGGTTTGTTCGCTGGCAAACAGAACAGTTATTAACAATTCTTTGGGACTCCATATGTATACCCAATCCCCTAAGGGACCGGGTAGCCAAATCGACCATAGCTCCTGATCCCAAATGTCCCTCCTTGTGTAAGGATCGGAGAATCTCCTGGAGTACTGGTCTAGGTACGAAAATCTCCCCCCCTGACAACTTCCACCACCCAGAGGGAACTTGTTGGGCCCCTGTAGCTCGCGCGTGGGACACTTCCTCTGCTGTATAGTGGGGAGTAGGGGTTTTAACTCCTGTACCTTGGACCCAGAGAAGCCACGTGGCTCCTTCTTGTGCGGCTTCCTTCGCGGCCTGATCAGCCAATCGATTGTATTTACGCTGTTCAGTTTCAGGGGCCCTCCCATGTGCACGCACGTGTATTACGGCAACCCGGAGGGGGAGCATCAGGGCCTCAAGCAATGACTTAATAAGGGTCCCATGGGCTATTGTTTGGCCTGAAGCCGTAATGAAGCCCCTTTCTTTCCACAGGGTTCCGTGGGCATGCACCACCATATACGCATAACGACTGTCAGTATACAAATTAATAGTTTTCCCAGTTCCTAACCGGAGAGCCTCAATAAGAGCCACCAGCTCCGCCGCCTGGGCAGATAAATTGGGGCTAAGCTTAAACTTGTACACCTCTCCACTCCTAACTACGACGGCTGCTCCTGTAAACCGCTTCCCATCTCCTACATAACTAGATCCATCAACGTATCCTTCGATATCGGGATTGGGCCAGGGCAAATCTGAGAGATCAGGGCGAGGTTTAGTCTCTTGTTGCAAGACTTCAATACAATCATGAGTGGGGCGGATCCTACAGGGAACTTGGGGATCAGGCAGTAAGGTAGCCGGGTTGAGGGAACTAACTCTTTTGAAAGTCAGGTTAGGGGCCAACAAAAGCCCCACCTCATATCTAGTATGCCGACTGGGATTTAGATACTTTTCCCCAGCTCCTGTTCCCATTATCTGGGGTACCCCATGGGGCACCACAACATCAGTATCCCCACCCAAGGTTAATTTTTCAGCCTCCTGCACAAGGAGAGCGGTCGCAGCCACGGCTCGTAAACAAGCCGGCCAGCCTTTGGCAACCGGGTCCAATACCTTTGAGTAGTAACCTACAGGTCGCCAGGTCGGTCCCGACCTTTGGCACAGGACTCCAGATGCCACCCCTCCCCTCTCGTGAACGTATAGGGTGAACGGCTTCCGGGAATCCGGAAGAGCTGAAGCGGGAGGCTGAACTAAGGCTTCTTTAAGCTCTTGAAATGCTTTTTCTTTTTCCTTGGTCCATGACCAATGGAGCAGACCCTCTTTAGTAAGGGACTCGTATAGTGGTCTGGCCTTCCCTCCGTAGTCAGGGATCCAAAGCCGGCAAAAACCGGTTAGTCCCAGGAAAGCTCTCAACTCTCTGGGACTTCGGGGCTGAGGACTCTCGAGTATAACTTGGATCCTGTCTTTACCCAAGCTACGACGTCCCTGACAAAGATGATACCCGAGAAAAGTGACCTGCTGTCTAACCAATTGGGCTTTTCCCCTGGAAACCTTGTACCCCTGAGCCCCAAGAAAATTAAGGAGTTCTATAGTCTGCTCTCTACAAGCTGTTTCCGTCTCAGTACTTAAGAGCAGATCATCGCAATACTGAACTATGTTGCACGAGGGGTGTCTAGCCAGGAACGGGGCAAGATCTCTTTTTAGCTGGCTGCCAAAAATCTCGGGTGCACAGGTAAGTCCCTGAGGGACAACAGTCCAGAGATACTGAGCCTTGTAATGGGTATCTGGGTCCTCCCATTCAAAGGCAAACAGTTTCTGAGACTCCTGATCAAGGGGTATAAAGAAAGCATCTTTTAAATCTATCACAGAGAACCAGCTGTGGCTCTTGGGGACTTGGCCCAAGATAGTATGAGGGTTTGGGACAACTGGATAAGGGGCCTCTATTAACTTATTAACCTGTCTTAGGTCCTGGACCAATCGATACTGCCCATTAGGCTTAGGCACTCCCATTATCGGAGTATTGTACGGGGAAGTGCCTTCCCTTAGCCAGCCGTACTGCAAAAACTTTTGAATCAGAGGCTTCAACCCGATCCGAGTGGTTAACTTAAGGGGGTATTGTCGAATTCGGACTGGGCGGCTTCCTTCCTTAAGGGAAATATGCACTGGTAGAGCGTTTTGAGCCCGGGCGAAGCCTCCCTCCTCAGCCCAGACCTCAGAGTTAACCCCCGGCAGCTGGTCCCTCTCACCCTCCGGCTGCGCCGGGGGGGGGGGGGGGGGGATTTTCAGCACTCAGAAGGGCCATTTGATAATTAGAGGTTTGTTGTTTAGGGAGCCTAACTTCCATAGTCCCATTATTATTGAACGAGATTTCCGCCTGTAATTTAGTAAGGACATCTCGTCCTAGAAGCGCAATGGGACAGGAAGGGCTACAAACGAATTGGTGGGCAATATGATGGCCCCCTACTTTCACTAGGAGGGGAAGAGTTTTTTCCAATTTTATGTTTTGTCCCTCTATCCCTTGAACTATAGTACACCCTTGAGCCCTTCCTTGGGGAGCCTCTGCGAGGGGAAGCAAACTAAGGGTAGCCCCTGTATCAATAAGGGCTTCAATTGGGCGGCCCCCTACCTTAATTGTTACCGTGGGATCCAGGCTGGCGGGCTGTGTCGCCAGAAGGGGCCGCTGGGTCCCCCGGCCTCCCTATACAAACGACTCTTCTTCCGCGCCGTTATAGAAGATGGGCGCGGGTGGGATTTTGTTTCTATATCCTTCCCCCATGGTGTGTCGCTGGGGGCATTCGTTCTTCCAGTGTCCCTCCTCTTTACAGATAGCACATTGATTTCGTCCCAAACGGGGGCCCTTTCCCTTCCCCTGTGGTCCTGTTTGCCCCTTAGTCTTGACCCCCTTTTCCTCACTTCCCTCCCTCAGGGCCATCGCTAGCATGCGGGCCCCCTTTTTCCGTTCCTCATCGTCTCTGCGATCATAAACCTTTAACGCAATCTCCAAGAGCTCCTCTATATTTTTACCCGATGCCCCATCCAATTTCTGCAACTTTTTCCTAATGTCCTCATAGGACTGCCCAATGAAGAGGGGAATCAACACCCGCTTCCCATTGGCATCCTCCGGATCGAGGTCTGTGTATCTTTTACAGGTGTTACACAGGCGCTCATAAAAGGCGGCTGGATTCTCATTCCTTTCCTGTCGAATATTATACAGCTTGGCCCAATTTGGAGTCTTTCTAATACAGAGTTTCATCCCCTGTACTATAGCTACAGCATATCTGCGATGGAGGTCTCGACCCTCCCCAGTTTCATGGGGCCAGTTGGGCGCAGTCTCAGGGAGCTGGTTGGCTAAATCAGCTGCGCTCGCTCCCCCTCCTGCTAGCCCCTCACGGGCTTTTGAGAGGACCAAACGCCTCTCCTCCGCAGTTAGTAGGGTATTTAGAGCAATTCTCATATCGCCCCAAGTAGGATTATGGGCCGAGACCAAGGTTTCAAAGACTGCTGTTAGTGGAGCGGGATCCTCCGAGAACGGGGGGTTCTGGTGCTTCCAATTATATAGGTCACTCGTAGTAAAGGGGACATATATCATAGTGAGCGCACCTCCGGGGGCTACAGTTTCCCTTAGGGGCAGTTGGCGCACTGGGGCTATCTTTGCTGCTACGGGGCTCTTAATAAAAGTGAATTTTGTGTCCCCAGGGCTGTAGTTTTCTGTTAAGTTCCATTCCCCCTGGGCCGTCCCGGAGCCAGTTTTGCTCCTAGTGCGGTCAGACACCGCGGAGCCTGTGGAGCTCGTAGAGGGCTCTGGAGCAGAGGAGTCCTGATCGCTGAGATCCTCTCTAATATTCTCTCCTGATCTTTTCGTTGGGGTATCACTTTCAGGGGAAGGGGACTGTTCTGGCAGGATCGGAGGGCCAGGATACAATGGAGGAGGGGGCATAGGATCAGGGGCAGAAGGAATCACAGCTGGTGGACAGGGTTTCTTAACAGGGGGACGACCAAGGTGCCTAACAGGGGCACGGGCCATCAAGGCCCCAGTGGCTTGTGCTTTACATTTTCGCAGCCGGGGGGGGGGGGTTAGCTACAAGATCCTGCCAAATATCTATATAGGGATACTGGTCCCAATGTCCATCCCCAGTTACAATGTCATGCACAGCTTGCACAGTTTCTAATTTAAGTGTTCCCCCAATGGGCCATTCCACCCCAAATGTCGTCCATTCCACAGTACAGAATTTTATCAGATCATCTTTACATAATACCATTCCATAATCAGCCTGGCGTCTAAACGCCTTCCAATTATTTAACATACATTCCAAGGGTGTCCCAGCATATCTGCTTTGTCCGGACCCCATTATGCTCGTGTTTAATTAAACCTGGTCACGGGTTCGACCGACCCCCCTTGCGATCAAGATATCCTGGTCACGGGGTTTCCCCTCGCAGGAGTCTCGGTGCGGCTAGAGTCGGTTTAAGTCCTAGACCTGGTTATCACAATTTTGGCTTCCAGCATATCATTAAAATGAAAAAGAACAGTACCCCTACCAGGAATAAAAGCAAGCCCTGGGGCTTTTCTACGTCCCAATAATTGTCCAGTACGGCCCAAGGACTAGTGAAGTTAGTGAAATTATTCATAAGCCGTTGCCTGGTTTAGTTATCATGACCACAAAACATTTGTCCACCTACAATACCTTCCCACACAGGGATTACCTAAAGGGTCCAACCTACACTGCGGGGGCGTTATCCCTCAAACCCAAGAGGTAAACGCACTTACCGCCCGGAGTGGCCGCGTCCGGCAGTTGGACCTTCCCCTTCTTCTGGTACCGTCTTGTCTCCGTGTCATTAGGAGTTCTCTATTGAGGGGGCGCAGCCGTCCCGGCCGATTGCGGCGACCCAGAGCTCGAGCAAACCAACAGCTCAAGGTGGCCACTCTCCGGAGTCGTCCTCGGCCGTCGGTCAGTGCCCCCTTCAGGGAGAGAAGTCCCTTCGTGTTCGCCAATTTGTTAGCCGAATAGGGCCCGTTCTCCCCGGAGCTTACCTAATTACACCAAGGAGGCACGGAGAGACAAGAAGACGGGTACCATGTTCTTTATTGATCGATCAGCTGAGCGGGTGCTCTGATCGGCTAATGCCAGAAGAGAGACACACCTTACATGGCCGAACAGGCCCTTTTTATAACCAGTAACAAACAACGTAGCCTTCATCCTTTTGCGTCATTATGCTGACCTATAGATAATAGGTTATACAGGATTCATATATTATTTTGGGGAAGAAGATACAAGAGACATCTGTTGTAGATACATTTGTCATTTTGAAGGGAAAACAAGGTACATTTGTTGACCCTTTACACTAAAAACCTTGGGGAGATATGGGGAAACAGCTGCATATACTTGTGAGCCAAGTGAGCCAATTAAATTGGTTAACAAATAGCTAACATGATTAAATGCATGGTTAAATGCACGTCCTTAGTTCTATTTAGGTCTTTAGGCCTTTTCCATCAGATCTTTAGGCCTTTTCTATGACTAAGATACAGGATGATTATTTTCTCTGTTCACTCTTAAAACATTCAGACGTTTAATCACTGGCCCTTCTTTATACCTGCAACAACCTAGAACACATTCCCAAAGCCACTGCTGCTTTAAAAGCAGTGCTGATCAACTCCTGAATCTCCCAACATCTTGGCAGCAAACTGGGTTGCTGAATGATGGAATTTTTCAATGCTTCTCCACCACTCTGCCCACTCCCGCAGTGAAGAACCAGCTCCCTAACATGTACTAACTCCTGCCAACAGAGATGAGAACTGGAAGCTCACTGTGCTAACAACGTGGAGTATCAGCTTCTCATATAGAAAACTATCCTGGGATGTAAAGTAAAGCTGCCACAGACAGGGGAAAAACCAAACACACCATTTAAGGTAAAGGAGTAAGTTCAGCCCCACTTTATTAAACAAATAGAACTAACCCCTGAATGTGGGCAATCTAGAACTGCAGGCCTATTACAAGGATGTCACACCTTGCAAAGTCACCACAGGCCTGTCACAATGCTTACAGGAGGTTATCACCTGAAATAACAGCTGGTTCAAACAGCCCAGCCAACTTCAAAGAGATACTGGTTGGAAAGGGGGCTTCAAAGAACAAGCCAAAACACTGTCCTCCACTGCCATGAAAGACATCTGGTCCATTCATCGGATTGAAACGAAGACTTGAGGACCTGTATAATTCATTTCTAAACCTACGTGATCAGGTAGAGTTTGTGGTGAAAATAAATTTTCCCCTACAGCTTGTTAGGAAACCTCACTCCTTACTCCCTGATCTCAGCTATCCATTAACTCATCATCTCAGCATTCTGCCTGGACATCAACTGAGCAGGCCAGTAACCCAAGACATCTGTGTCTTGACATCAGCCAACCATGGTAAAGATAGCAGACCAGCAAATAGACATTCTGAACCAGTAGACTCTGAAGCCCGTGCCTTGACAGTACAACAGCAAGACAGAGAGAGGTACTTAGCCAGCATCCTCACCAAGGCCTGTGCCTTGACATCAACCAGAAAAATGAAGTGAGGTCACTGAGGTCTGAGCCATGGCATCCGGCCTACAAGCTTAAGCTGTTGCAACAGAGAGTTTAAATGCTGCTTTCTAGTTCTCCCTCCTCTGCAGGGAAGAAAGTGAGAGCCTGCCACCCGATTCCCTAGCTACAACCCAGAAACAGAGTGGTCCTATCTGTTCTTTCTGCCCTCTTAGCATTCTAGTAGGGTGTATGGATGGGAGCATGAGAATTGATCCCCAAGAATTGCACATGCTGTGTGAACACATGCATGAACACACATAGAATCCTAGAATATCAGAGTTGGAAGGGACCTCAGGAGGTCTTCTAGTCCAAACCCCTGCTCAAAGCAGGACCAATCCCCAACTAAATCATCCCAGCCAGGGCTTTGTCAAGCCTGACCTTAAAAACCTCTAAGGAAGGAGATCCCACCACCTCCCTAGGTAACCCATTCCAGTGCTTCGCCACCCTCCTAGTGAAAAAGTTTTTTCTAATATCCAACCTAGACCTCCCCCACTGCAACTTGAGACCATTACTCCCACATCTTTGTCTGTCTACGTGCTTGCTTGAGGACATGGACTGTTTAGGTACAGCTTGTGCCCACTTTCTTCTCCCAGCCTATCCCATCTGCCAAAACAGGGACATTGTGAAATTGTTTACAGCACATAGGACTTATGCAAATAATGTATTTGAAAATAGATAGAAAGTAAATTTGATGTGCAAAATACAGTGATAGTGTAAAAAATTATCAAAGGGTCAAAATTCTCACCTAACTGCTGATTCCCATTGGCTATAAAGTCATGAGGACCAGTCAGTCCTTACTCCTGGAAATCTCCTATTAGTGTCAGTGGTAGTTTTTCCTAAGGATAGGAGAACTGGCCCGATGGAGTGCATCGGATCGGCCTTTAAACTGATGTTAAATGGATAACTTTGAAGGTTCCAACATCCTCCAACACTCTATACAGCATTTCTCATTGGCTGCACGGATACATCACTTGGGGAAATCAGAGTCAGTGATTCCTTCCCTCATCATCAGTGATTTGATTCTGTATTCTCAGGTTTATCTTTCCTTCATCTCCTAGGAGCAAATGATAGCAAGGCTATGGAACAAAAACTTGTCTCTCAACACTAAGAGCTAGACTAACCCAAAAGGCAGCAGTGGAATATGAATCATGGCAAGGACAGGGGGCTCTCGGTGGTTTGGAGGGGCGCGGGAGAAGAGGGAATTTAATAGATGGAAGAGAATGTTTAATTGAATAGCATGAAAGTGCTCTCTAACCATAGTGACAGATTAAGTATAGGTCCACAATCCCCCACACAGCACTGTGATCCATATCTATTCATTGCAATCTCCTGTACAGTACAGTACAGTACAGTAGTGGCCAGTGGACTCCTTGTGACTCTGCACATGGGAGATAGCTTATGCTTCTAACTGGCATAACCTCTCATTGTACTTCTAGCTTGGCGAACACACTGGGCAGTACATTCTCACCTGATTGCCTCGCCAGAGTCATCTCAGTCCTGCTCAAATACAGAGAAGAATGTTTTCAGGCCCCCATTAGGAACGCAGTGTGTACAAAACTTAAGTAACAAATGCTAAAACATTAACATACTGTGAGCTCAATTATGGTTGCTCCCAGGATCCTATCCCTCACATCAGTGTACTAATGCAGAAACCAGTCAGCATTCATGTTGCTGTGGGGCCTGTTAACGTATCTGATACTACTGCTCAGGCACCAAGCTGGAAATGCGGCCAGTCCTCATATGGCATTGGGCAGGTGCTGAAACACTGCAGGAGGCACTGCTTCCAAGACCTCCCAAAGCCATTTTAACAATATCTGACCTGCACTTGCAGAAAGATTTGGGGAGACTACTGCTGCTCTGTTCCCCTTTCCTCCCAGTGCACTTCTGACAACAAGATTACAAAATACTGACTGTTCTCAGTGCCAGAAATCAGCATGGTACTTGCTATAGCTGAGCCAAGCTCCAAGGCCCATTTTATACACATTAGTCCTGTGGCACCAAGAAAGAGATTGCTTTCCTGAAGTCAGGTCCTCATTTAGCTAGATGCTATGCAAACATAAGATGACACAGTCCCTATCCTAAGGAGTTTACTTTTCCTGTGTACTGCAGATTAACCTGCTGCAGAGCCAGCGTCAGAAGCCATTTGCACCCATACAGCTCAGCTAGGGCCCTTAGTTGGTAAATAGCTTTTAATTTCTTACTCTTCCTAACAGCTTGTGATTATTGCTTGCTTATAGCCAGCTTCATGCGTTACCACAGCACTGATTATTATGTACAGTCTCAGCGTTGGACTTGGAATTCAGTGAGAAAATTGCATTCTGTCCATGTACAATACAGCTGCAGGCTGCCAAAGTTTATGAAAACGAACATTCTTTTGCCTGCTACAAGCATCCCTTTCTCAAACATAGATATTACATTGAGAACATTATTGGTCCCTTTATAAGAAACCGACACCTTAAGACAAAGAACTTCCTAAGCTACTAGGTATAAAGCCAAAAATGTTTAAAGATAATTTGCTCCTTTTCTAATGCTATAAAGTGTTTGGTCCTCACCAGAGATGTAGTATTTAGATCTGGATCCAAACTTTCCCAAATATCCTCCAAACTTTGGATCTGGTAATCTGACCCAGGTTTATCCATGTCTATTACGCAAGACACAGGAGAGCATCTTTATCTAAAAAGAGAGTCCTTTAGATACCTAAAAACAGAGATGACTATATGGGAGGAGGGATGGTCTTACAATTAAAGCCTATTATTAGGACACAGGAAAACTGGGTGAAATTCTGGTCTCCATGTAGTTTTGCCACTGACTTCAACATAGCAAGATTTCATCCAGGGGTCTATTCTGAGCCCTGCCACAGACTTCCAGGGTGACCTTAGGCACATCAGTTTCCCCATCGGCAAAATGGAGTTTAAAACATTTAATCCATTAATATTAGAGCCGGTTGAATAATGCTAAAGACTTATGAAATTGTGAAATAATTTTTGTTTCACGGGCTCTGAAAAAGGATTTTTTTTTTCAAATTTTGTTTTAGTGTCCACATTTTAAAAAAAATGTTGAAAAATGGGAAAGGGTATACAGAAGAGCCACAAAAATTATTCAAGGGCTGGAAAATATGCCTTACACAGTGAGATTTCAGGAGCTCAATCTGTTTAATTTATCTAAAAGACGACAAAGAAATGAGTTGATTAAGGTGTAAGTACCTTCACTGGGAGGAAATACTAGTCAGTAAAGGACACTTAAATCTAGTGGGAAAAGGCATAAGAAGAACTGATGACTTTAACTTAAAGTCAAACAAATTCAGATTAGAAATAAGAAACACATTTCTCCCCCTCCCCCATACATTTGTGGCTTTCTTTTGGGTGAAACATAGGAATTGGATAAAGTTTCTGATTCCATATTTGGTAGTGTGACACACACGGCTGCCCTATCTATACAGATGGAGATAGTGTTTTTCATTCACATTAACAGCTTGTAGTGTGAGCACAAGAGCTAGATTGTTTGGGGTTTTTTAGGAGGAAGAATGGCACAAGATAAATCTTTTTTATTTCTTTGAGCAAGGGATGGATTGGGGCCGGAAGGCAAAACTTGCCCTGGGCATGTCAGAAAACGCTACTGCTGAACCTGGTTAGGTCTAATACTGTAACCAGGAGTGTGCTGATGAAATTTGCTAATGATACAAAGTTGGGAGGCATCATCGATACAGGGGAGGATTGGAATATTATACAGGAAGATCTGGATGACCTTGAAGACTAGAACGACAGAAATGGGATGCAATTCAATAGTACCAAATCCCAGGTCATGCATTTAAGATCTTCTAATTAGAATTTCTGCTGCATGTGGAGGCTCATCTATTGGAAGCAACAGAGGCGGAGAGAGGCCTGGGCGTGTGTGTTGATCACAGGATGACTGAGCTACCAATGTGATGCAGCTGTGAAAAAGGCAAATACGATCCTAGGAGGTATTAGGCAAGGCATTTCCAATAGACATAGAGAAGTATTAATGCCATTGTACAAGGCATTGGGGTAACACCTCCCTTTGAATACTGTGTACAATTCTGGTCATCCATGTTCAACAAAGATTAATTTAAACTGGAACAGGTGCAGGAAAGAGCTACTATGATGATCAGGGGAATGATCTTGCGAGAGGATACTGGAAGAGTTTGGCTTGTTCAGTACAGCAAAAAGGTGGTTGAGGGCAGATATGATTACTCTCTATACATACACTAGTGAGGGTGAAGAATTTAAGCTCTAGAACAATGTTAACACAAGAACAAATGGATATAAACTGGCCATGAACAAATTAATGCTTGAAATTAGAAGAAGGTTTCTAATTATTGGAGGGGTGAGGTTCTGGAGCAGCTTTCCAGGAGAAGTCGTGGGGGCAAACAACTGAATTTGTTATGAGAGGGCTGGACAAATTTATGAGTGTGACTCTATGATGTGGTTGTTTTTGATGGTAGAAGTCAGGGCTCAGCTACCCTGGAGCTCTCTTCTGGATTATGTCTTGTGATCCTAGAGCTCATGCTTCAGGGTTCCAGCTGGCCATCAGCAGGGGGTCAGGAAGGGATATTTTCCCCCAGTGTATTCTGGGAGCTTTTTAGTTTGGTTGTATATCTCCTTCCTCCTAAGCATCAGGGAGGGCAACAGCTGGAGATGGGACATTAGATAGGGAGGACCAGAGCTCTGAGGTTGCACTGAGTGCTTGACTGGCTGGTTCTTGCTCATATGCTCAGGGTTTCACTGATCACCATATGTGGAATCAGGAAGGAATTTTCCCCCAAGGTCAGATTGGCAGTGACTGGTGGGGGGAGGTTTCACCTTCTTCTGCAGTATGTGGGGTTTTGTCACTTGCCAGGATTATCTGGGTGTATCTCATTTACCTCCCATTTACCTGCCAGTGTGGGGGCCTCAAGCACCTAGGCCCCTCCTATTCTCTGCCTGTGAAACATAATAGTTGAATCTCCCAGGGGTTGGCATACTTTGGTCTCATTTCCATTGCTGGGTTAAGTTTGTGGGTGCTGGGTGGTGTTGGTGATCTGTGATATATAAAAGTCAGACTAGATTATGTAGCAGTCACTTGTGACCTTAAACCATATGACTGTGAGGTATAGCTAGAGTTTTAGAGAAATTCAAATGGACTTATATATTCTACAAGTCATTACACAAATGATTGCCACATGCTTTAAGGGGCAGGACAAATACAATGGCCCCTGTGCCCCTTGATCAGACGGAGTGCGAGAGAGAGCACACAGTCAGTATAGCCAAGCCCAAAACAAGAAAATGTGCTTCAACCTCAGTTCCCTGTTACACTTAAGATGTTCTCATCCAATCTCCTCCAAATTACCACTATACCCAGGTCACTGTGGACAGCAGTGAGTTCTTCCCACCTGCTTTCCAAAATAGCAGTTAGATTGTATCTAAAAAACTAACTCCCTTTAGCCATGTATGGAGTAATTTTGGCTTTGGATATAGGGTGTGTTATGCCACACTTTCCTGAAAAATAAAACTAACTAAAAAAAAAAAAAAAAAAAAAAAGCAACAGTGAATACATTTTACAAGCTTTGTCCCAGTCTGCACTCATGTATCCAAGTCAGAACCAAGCCATACATATTTATCTGAAATTCAAGCAGACTTTATAACTGTTTTTTTTTTAAATCATCACTACAAAGTTATTATTGAAACAAAGCAAATCTGGCTCAAGAAACCTCTCTCAAAAACCAAGAGATGGTCACTCCACCCACTTCTACTGTCCAGATATGTGGTAAGCAATGGAAACTTTTATCTGAGATAAATGAATACTAGATTCATGTCTATATTCAGGGTGACGTAGTAAAGAACAGATTTCAGAATGTCAATCTCATCATGCTTAAAATAATTGCCTGTTTTTTCCATTGCTATTTATTGTTTTGTATCCAACAATAGCTGGAATTTCCAAAGGAGCTGTATAAGGCCATACATCAAGAATGCAGTACATTTTAACAAACATGTATTTAGAAGCAAATAAAAATTCCAAGCAAACCTAACAGTAACAACTAAAATAATATCAGATTCCATTACAAAAAATCCTCTAGTGGCTATAGCTTGTATTTAAGGTTTGGCAACATAAGCAGTTTGCAATGTGATATAAGTTTCAGATGCACTCCACCCTTGTTAAAATACCAACTTTAGGAGACAGGCATTTTGCGTGTTAGCATAATGTATTATTCTAATGATGGTATGTATGATAGCTCTACCGGAGCCTTATACCAAACAGCATGTTAAAACAGAGACAGCCTCATAATGAGGGGGACAGTGTTTGTGTATGATAGATTATACAAACCTTCATCTTGTAAATGGGATTTATTTGAAAACCTAACAGAATCAAGCAAAGTATGATGGTAATGTATTGTTTAAAAATGCAAAATAATTTCCAGATTGTGGGGAAAGTTTTTCCTTTCATTTAGAAATCTACATATAGAAATCTTATTCATAAAATAAGGTTAACACACATTAACCAGTCAGTTCTGCTATTTCTTAGCGAAGGTACCATAGTATTTTGTAATTTAAAAACAAACATACATCGCATATTACAGCAGGTAATTTGTTGTTTGCAATATCTTATTTCATCCTGAAAAGATTTTTCCTCATCTACTTCTATTATTTGCAAATTGAGACATACTCTAGTACAAAAACCAAACTGTCTTGGGGTGTTTTTTTAAATGGAGTACTCTAAAAGCAGGACTGGCCTTCTGGCTTATTGATGCCTCACTTTCCAGCAGCCTGCCCTCTCCCATCCATCCCAACACATTCACCATATTTGACATAAGTATCTATATACCTAGAGACACACAGGGAAACTCTGATTTTTTGAACCTCAAATATCAAAATCTGTGTGTTCAGAATCAGTGATTGACCAAAAGTATGTGTGAAGTCAGAACTTTTCCCCCACCTAGTTAGAAACAAAATTAATCACATGGACCCAGTCCTGAAAACTCAAGGACACAAGAAACTTCTAAAACTCCTGTGCAGGGAATACTATATACCCCAAAAGCAAGGCACTGATGATCTGATAAAATACCATCATGACCCTACATATACCAATGTAACCCAACACCTCCTGGATGTGGTGTTCTGTCCCATCTAGTGGCACTGAGACCACTGAGAGATATATAATGAGTCTGCTCTACAGCCTTAGCTGCTAGCCCATGCGGTAGAGGCTCATCCTTTAAGCTCTAGAGGCCCCAGGTTCAATCCCGCCTGCCGATGACTGGGGTCTGTTGGTGTTATAAGTGGGGGCTCATCCGGGATTTCAACTGGGAAGACTCTGAAGCTCGGGACATGCTTCCTCAACTAGGGGAAGTATGTAACCCACACACCTTCTGGGTGTGGTGCTCTGTCCCATCTAGTGGCACCAAGACCACTTAGAGAGAGAGAAAATGAGTCTGCTCTACAGCTTTAGCTAACAGCCAGTTGGCTTTTAGCTCATGCACTAAGCTCCAGAGGTCCCAGGTTCAATCCCGCCTGCCAACGACCGGGGTCTGCCAGTGTTACACCAACAATTGACATACTGGTTCCAAAAAGCTTCCTGGGAGCACATCCTATTCACAGGATCCTGATTCTCTGATTAACTCAGACAGCTAATGTGTGAAGACAGGAAGCCAGAAAGCTGGTGAAGGGAGCCTAGCTGTGAGCCAGACTGCTGCTGTCGAAGGAATTCTAACAAAAACTATCACAGTAGCCCAACAGATCCTTTTTTGCCATCAGCCAAATGCTGAACAAAGGCACTGTTCCACCACCTCATAGGCCATCTAGTAACCCTGACTTCTTTCAACCACAGGCCCAACCACTTCATGCTGTGGGGAGGAAACTGGGGTGGGGAAGAGCAAATCCATGGAGTCTTTTGGGACTGGAGATAACTGGAAGAGAAAACAGCATGCACGCAAGGATTCCAATCCTCTGACACACAGGCCCAGTGTGGTATTAAAAATACTGAAAGAAGTCTGTGATGCTACTATGATGCAAACAAATTCATGATCCTCCTGGCTGGTCAAAAGCAGTGAGGAATGCCTTGGTCTACTGCTGATAGAAATAACACCACCTCCTTCATGGAAGGCATGCGTAACTACAGTGAAATACTGGCCTGTTCTCAAAACACCATTCAACTCTTAGGACTTCCCTCGCTACTGTCTAGTCTCAAACCACTCATTCCTCAGCAAAATTATTGCAGAAGACTCGGAGTGAAGCAGCTCCAACAATACATGACCTTCAGTTATGTCCTAGTCCCCCCAAATCTGACTTCAGGCCAGGGTATGACACAGAAACAGCACATAAACTGACGGACACACCTCCTCATAGCACTGGAGAGTTGTGAAACATCTATGCTGATATTACTTATTTGCCTTTGCCGCTGGTGATCACAAAGCGCAGCTGACTCACCTTCATAACCAAGTGGGAGATGACAGAATTGTATTAAAGTGACTATGCTCATTTCTTTCAAAGAGTTCCTATGATAGGTTATAGGCAGCTGCTGCTAACCTACAGAGATCTGACAGGTAAGGCCCAACAATGCTCTTGTCACCACTCTTATTAAACATCTACATACAACCAGATAAAGGATATAATGAAGTGACATGGAGCAAAATTCGACCAATACACGAACAACTCTCTCATCTCTGTGTATCCTAGTCATCCACTATAGATAGGGGTCTCCCAGCTGTCTCAGTGCACACAGGAAACTTCAAGGTGAACTTTTGTAACTCTCTCTATCGAGGTCTAGATAAGAAGTCTACAAAGAGGCTGCAATTAGTGTATAATGTAGCAGTCTGTGCCCTGAGTGGGATGATCTGTGACAGGTGAAGCGAGAGAGAAGATAGCGCACCAGTGACAGAAGTCTTGTACTGAAACTGATCAGCTGCAGCAAAGTAATTTTTACCATGGCTATGCAAAAGGGAAATAAATGTTTCCTTGCTTCCACAGTAGTGTCTGCAAATTCTCAGTCAGTATATTGGTTCAGAGTGGTGGACACACTTTCATTTGACTTTTTTTTCAGCTGGCTGATGCATTGTGAGGAAATTTCAAGTTATTTATTGATAAATTTGGATTCAGACCAGACTGTTTGTAGGAGGTACGGCAATATCTGGAGGAGTCATATGTTAAGTCTTCCCTGCTTGACATTTGGAGGGAGACATTCTGGATGTGTTAAGAGAACTTTGCGCCACACCTCGTGCTTTGGATCTTTGCCCTCCCTGGTGAAGCCTGTGGGAAAGTAGCAAGCCCTTTGTTGGTGGAGCCTGTCTTCGCTTCCTTTAGAAGAGGGCAAGGTGCCAATTGCTTTAAAGGAAGCATGTGTTTGACCTCTGCTCAAAAAGTCATCCCTTGATGATGACAGTCTATTTAATTTCTGACCAGCATCTAATTAGCTCTCTTTGTTAAGAATACAGAAAAGGTAATGGTGAGACAACTCTTGCAGTATTCCAATACCTCCAATCTCCTTCATCCTTATCACTTGGGTTCCAACCAGCAGATAGCACAAAGACTACAGTTGTAGTATTGGATGATCGTCTCTTGGCAATGGATAAAGATCAGTAATCTCCATCCTCATATGATTAGATCTATTGGCTGCCTCTGATACTGTGAATCATGAGGTGTGGTTGACTCACCTTTGATCCTTGGTGGGCATGGACAGAGATGCCCTCAGGTGGGTACATGCTTATTTCATGCGAAGAACACAAGGGTTGGTTTTAGGTAATTGCTCTTTGTTCCTAGAGCTCCTGTATTCACCCCCTCTATGTAATATATAAATATGAGGCCGTGCAGGCTGACGTACCTACAGTTTGCTGATGAGAGCCAGCTTAGCACAGCACAGTCTCTCATTGACTGGGCCAGATAGGGAATGGATGAAAACAAGTTGGCTGAGTTTCAATCCAGATAACGCTGTCATCATGGTGGTGTATTGGGGGGAAAAAACAGGAGGATTTAGCGGAGATTATACTATTCCCCTCCAACCCCCCCCATCAATTCACCCATAATTTGTGACCAAAACTTGAAACGTGGGGGTCTAACTAGATTTCCAGCTGCCTGATGATCAAATTGCAGCATCAATCAAGACTGCCTTTTTTATTTATTTATTTATTTTTAAAATCAGCATCCCAGCACTTTGTAACCTTGTCTCTCAAGATACTGATCTTGCTACTGAGATCCATTCCTTTGTAGGGTAGGCTCCTGCAATGCACTGTCTGGGAATAGATCCTACCATCCATTCGGAAGCTGAAAAGGGTGAAGAATGCAGTGGATCTCTTGCTGAATACTCTTTAGGGAGCAGATGGTGCCAGTATTTCAGGAATTCTGGTGTTGGCTTTTTTTAAAAACATGTACATTCTTAATTGGCCTGGTACCTGCCTATCTTAGAAACTCTCTCTCTCCTCCCAGGCCTTATTATTGCTACTTATGAGCGGTGGTGGCTATATGTGTGTGTGCGCGCATGCAAGATGTGCCTCATTGTGGCCGACCCAGGGACTGAACTGTGGATCTCCACAGTTAAAAGCATGAACTGCTACAGCCTGAGCTAAAGAGCCAGGTTCTGTATCTAAGACTGAGCGAGACCCATATCCTCTGCAGATGTGGTACCGAGGGGCACTTAACACACACTCACCAGCGGGTTACATGCTTTTTTTTTTTTTTTTTTTTTTTGATCAGAGAAAGTATGTCCTGAGTATCTGAGGCACACACCAGTTAGAATCCTGGATGTCCAACTTATGTGACAGCCTCCAGAGCTAAAAGGGTGAGCTGCTACAGCTTGATCTAAAAGCCAGAGTCTAGCTGAGACCTGCTGCAGACAAACATCCTCTGTGGATCGGGCACAGAGGGCAATACATCACAAACAAAGACCTGTGGGTCATACATATGTGCAGCAGGAGTTCTTAGGGACTCTGAGGGATGGTGAGGTTCTGTTTTGGAGTATTTTGTTGCTGATTGTCTATTATAATGTTGTGGGGATTTGCTGCTGTTTTGTTCTGCTCTAATTTTATCATTTGTTAGTATTTTTAATTGATGGCAGGGTGCCTAGAGCTTAGCATGGGTGCTTTATATTTAAATCAAAATTAATAAATAAAACAAATTCACAGCAAATGACAGTTCTCAGAAGATATTAAGTTTGTTTTCAAGAAGAGTTTGCATGCTGAAGAAGTGCAGCTAAATGTACTCTTTTGATCCCTTGTCTGGACCAACTCGAGCTGTGATGTTTCCCCACTCGCTTTGAAACTGAAGCGTCTCGGGACTAATGCTGCTACTGCTTTAGAAAACAGTGTTTGACATACATTTGATTTAAATTCTGGAGCCAAGTTTAAGTGTGACTCCACAAACTGAAGAGGGAAAAACACTATTTTCTTCATCCCTGAGATGACTCAGTTTCAAAGCTAATGGGCAAAATCTACAGCACAAGTTGGGCCAGGCCAAGGATCAAAGAAGCAACATTACTGACTTTCAAAATGCAAGCACTTCTCAAAATACACTTAAATCAACAACAAACTGACCTACCCAAAATGAGGAGTTCATTTTATATATTGTTGCATTTGGCTCTGAATAAAAAACAAAACAAAAAACAATAAAATCAAAACTTAACTGAATAAAAAAGGGATTGTTTTTAGTACACGAGCAATATCCCTAAGGATTCAGAACCTCTCATTTTATACCCTGTTGTAAATACCACAAAATGGTGGGGTGGGGTGGGGTGAAAATGTCTCATGACAGCTGCCATGAAAGATGGAATAAGACATGAGTTCAGAACAAAGTTGTAAGCTGTTACCACCAGAAACTGGGTTCTAGAACAGCCCCCAAGAATCAAGAATTAGTGAGATTCAATACAGGTGACCACACTACTACTTTTTAACGTAACATATAATGCATGGGGGGCAAGCGCCTAGCCCTCCCCCCCTCCAGACCCTTTACACCAGGTAAAAGAAGCATAAAGGTAGGGTTACCATACATCCGGTTTTTCCCGGACGTGTCCGGCTTTTTGGTAATCAAACCCCCGTCCGGGGGGTCTGCCAAAAAGCCGAACATGTCCGGGAAAAATACCGCCGGCCGGGCACTTCTCCTCCCGCGGCTGCTGTGCTCCTCCCCTGACTCTTCGGCTCTGTTTAAGAGCCGAGCTGCCCGAGCGCTACCAGCTTCGGGCAGCCCCCTTGCCTCCGGACCCTGAGCCGCCAGCCGGGCACTTCCCCTCCCGGGCTCCGGGGGCGCAGGGTCCAGAGGCATAGGGGCTGCCCGAAGCCGGTAGCGCTCGGGCAGCTCGGCTCTTAAACAGAGCCGAAGAGTCAGGGGAGGAGCACAGCCGCCGGAGCCCGGGAGGGGAAGTGCCCGGCCAGGGGCGCAGGGTCCGGAGGCATGGGGGCTGCCCGAAGCCCGAGCGCTACCGGCTTCACGGTTTGCCGGGCAGCCTCCAGACCCTGCGCCCCCGGCTGGGCGCTTCCCCTCCCGGGCTCCAGCTGCGCTGGGGAAGCGCCGGCCGGGGGCACAGGGTCTGGGGGCTGCCCGGCAAACCGTGAAGCCGGTAGCGCTGGGGCAGCCCTTTTCGCGTGGTTGGGAGGGAGGAGGGGGAGTTAGGGTGTGGACTTTGGGGAATGGGCGGAGTTGGGGCGGGGAAGGGGCGGAGTTGGGGCGGGGAAGGGGTGGGGCCAGAGCCCCGTGGAGTGTCCTCTTTTTATTTTTTAAATATGGTAACCCTAATAAAGGGGCTCTAAAAGCCTCCACTGAGAGAGGATTCCCTTGGTGCAGGCACAGCTGGAGACAGCAGTAAGGTTGCCTTCCAAGGCCTTGTGAAAGTGGTGTTCCATGGGGGAGGGGCGCAGAGGGAGAGGGACACGGTGAGGTTGGGATTGCAGAGATTGCTGGAGCCCCCTGAGGCTGCTGTAACTTGGACCAGAAAGATGCAAAGGTGGCTTAAAGCCACCGTAATTTTACCTTGTCCTGGGCTGTGAATTCTGTACTGCACAGGAGAGACTCTAATCCCTCTGTTTAGATGGGAACATCAATCTCTTGTCTATGTGGATGGTCGTGGTTGCATATAGAATCATTGGACTGGAAGAGGTCATCTAGTCCACCCCCCCTGCACTCATGGCAGGATTAAGTATTATTTAGACTCATAGACTCATAGACTTTAAGGTCAGAAGGGACCAATATGGTCATCTAGTCTGACCTCCCGCATGATGCAGGCCACAAAAGCTGACCCACCCACTTTCCCTTAACTCAACTGTTGAAGTCTCCAGATCGTGATTTAAAGACTTCAAGTCACAGAGAATCCTCCAGCTTGCGACCCCTGCCCTATGCTGCGGAGGAAGGCGAAAAACCTCCAGGGCCTCTGCCAATCTACCCTGGAGGAAAATTCCTTCCCGACCCCAAATATGGCGATCAGTAGAACCCCGAGCATACAGGCAAGATTCTCCAGCCGGACCCTCATTTTACCAGCGATGGCACGTTATTGCCTAATTGACTAAAATCACGTTATCCCATCAAACCATTCCCTCCATAAACTTATCTAGCCTAATCTTGAAGCCAGAGAGGTCTTTTGCCCCCACCGTTTCCCTCGGAAGGCTGTTCCAAAATTTCACCCCTCTGACGGTTAGAAACCTTCGTCTAATTTCAAGCCTAAACTTCCCCACGGCCAGTTTATATCCATTTGTTCTCGTGTCCACATTAGTACTGAGCTGAAATAATTCCTCTCCCTCCCTGGTATTTATCCCTTTGATATATTTAAAGAGAGCAATCATATCCCCCCTCAGCCTTCTTTTGGGTTAGGCTAAACAAACCGAGCTCCTCGAGTCTCCTTTCATAGGAAAGGTTTTCCATTCCTCGGATAATCCTAGTGGCCCTTCTCTGTACCCGTTCCAGTTTGAGTTCATCCTTTTTAAACATTGGAGACCAGAACTGCACACAGTACTCCAAATGAGGTCCCACCAGCGCCTTGTATAACGGAAGCAGCACCTCCTTGTCCCTACTAGAAATACCTCGCCTAATGCATCCCAAGATCGCATTAGCTTTTTTCACAGCCACGTCACATTGCCGACTCATAGTCATCCTGCGATCAACCAGGACTCCGAGGTCCTTCTCCTCCTCCGTCACTTCCAACCAATGCGTCCCCAGCTTATAACTAAAATTCTTGTTAGTCATCCCTAAATGCATCACCTTACACTTCTCACTATTAAATCTCATCCTATTATTATTACTCCAATTTACAAGGTCATCCAAGTCTCCCTGCAGAATATCCCGATCCTTCTCTGAATTGGCAATACCTCCCAACTTTGTGTCATCCGCAAACTTTATCAGCCCACTCCTACATTCGGTTCCGAGGTCAGTAATGAATAGATTAAATAAAATCGGACCCAAAACCGAACCTTGAGGGACCCCACTGGTGACCTCCCTCCAACCTGACAGTTCACCTTTCAGTACTACCCGCTGCAGTCTCCCCTTTAACCAGTTCTTTATCCACCTCTGGATTTTTATATCGATCCCCATTTTTTCCAATTTAACCAATAATTCCTCATGCGGCACAGTATCAAACGCTTTACTAAAATCGAGGTATATTAGATCCACCGCATTTCCTTTATCTAGAAGGTCTGTTACTTTCTCAAAGAAGGAGATCAGGTTGGTTTGGCACGATCTGCCTTTCGTAAACCCATGTTGTAATTTGTCCCAATTGCCATTCACCTCAAGGTCCTTAACTACTTTCTCCTTCAAAATTTTTTCCAAGACCTTGCATACTACAGAAGTCAAACTAACAGGCCTGTAGTTACCCGGGTCACTTTTTTTCCCCTTCTTGAAAACAGGAACCACATTAGCTATTTTCCAGTCCAACGGTACCACCCCCGAGTTTACAGATTCATTAAAAATTATGGCTAAGGGGCTTGCAATTTCTTGTGCCAGTTCCTTCAATATTCTAGGATGAAGATCATCCGGTCCGCCCGATTTAGTCCCGTTTAGCTGGTCAAGTTTGGCTTCCACCTCTGATACTGTAATGTCAATCCCCCCTCCTTTATTCCCCTCTGTCCTGCTCCCTCTATTCCTAAGCCCTTCATTAGCCTTGTTAAAGACCGATGCAAAATATTCATTTAGATATTGTGCCATGCCTAGATTATCCTTAAACTCCACTCCATCTACATTCTTCAGCGGTCCCACTTCCTCTTTCTTTGTTTTCTTCCTATTTATATGGCTATAAAACCTCTTACTATTGGATTTAATTCCCCTCGCAAGGTCCAACTCTACACGGCTTTTGGCCTTTCTCACTGCATCCCTACATGCTCTGACCTCAATAAGGTAGGTTTCCTTGCTGATCCCTCCCCTCTTCCATTCTTTGTACGCTTTCTGTTTTTTCTTAATCGCCCCTTTGAGACGCCCGCTCATCCAGCTAGGTCTACATCTCCTGCCTACTAACCGTTTTCCCTTTCTTGGGATACAGGCCTCGGACAGCTTGTGCAACTTCAGCTTGAAATAATCCCAGGCGTCATCTGCCTTTAGATCCCTAAGTGTGTTAGCCCAATCCACTTCCCTAAGTAGTTGCCTTAATTTATTAAAGTTGGCCTTTTTGAAATTGTAAACCTTAGTCACAGTTTTATTTCTGTTAATCCTTCCATTTAGTTTAAACCGAATTAGCTCATGGTCACTCGAGCCAAGGTTGTCCCCTATAACCATTTCCTCAACGAGGTCCTCACTACTCACCAGCACCAAATCTAAAATTGCATCCCCCCTCGTCGGTTCAGTTACTACTTGATGAAGGAATTCATCTGCTAGCACGTCTAGGAACATCTGAGCCCTATTATTGTTACTAGCATTTGTTCCCCAATCTATATCTGGGAAGTTAAAGTCCCCCATGATTACACAGTTCTTATTAGTTTTTACTTCCCTAAAAACATTAGAGAGTTCTCTGTCCGCATCCAGGCTAGATCCTGGCGGTCTATAGCACACCCCAAGCACGATCTCAGGGGAGGCTCTAGTAGTTCTTTTACCCAGTGTAATTATTGCCCATACAGACTCCGTCTTATCCATTCCATCGTTTATTATTTCTTTACATTTTAGCTCATTATTGACATACAATGCCACTCCCCCACCTTTACCTTTTTTCCGGTCATTCCTAAACAGCACATACCCTTCCATACCTGTACTCCAGTCATGACTACCGTTCCACCACGTTTCGGTTATTCCTACGATATCAGGTTTCATTTTTTGGACCAGGAGCTCCAATTCCTCCATTTTGTTACCTAGGCTTCTCGCATTGGTGTATAAACATCTTACTGTATGCTGTAAGCTACCATTTGGTACCAAATGTCCTATCCGGAGAGATTAAGGAGAACAATTTTTCTCCCTCCTCCTCTAACAACCTTTTATGTACTTGAAAACTGTTGTCCCCCCTTTGTCTTCTCTTCTCTTGACTAAACAAAGCAATTTTTTTTTCAGTCTTTCCTCACAGGCCATGTTTTCTAGACCTTTAATCACTTTTATTGTTCTTCTCTGGACTTTCTCCAATTTGTCCACCTCTTTCCTGAAATGTGGCACCCAGAACTGGACACAATACTCCAGTTGAAGGATAATCAGCATGGAGTAGAGCAGAAGAATTACTTCTCGTGTCTTGCTGACAACACTCCTGCTAATGCAGCCCAGAATTGTGTTTGCTTTTTTTGCAGCAGTTTGTATGTGTGCAATTGATTGTTCCTTCCTAAGTGGAGTACTTTGCATTTGTTCTTATATGGATGAGCTGGTATCAAGATTACATTGGGGAGCTGACTATGTGTGGTTATGTATCCTTTCTGGGTGTTGTGGGGCCTACTTACATAACAGTTCCCACTAAATTATTATTTATAAAGTACCATAAGCATAAACTATACAGATAAATACAAGACAACATCCACACAGGTGTGACGGAAGCTTCCTAAAAGTGGGGACGGGCACTGGTGCCCAAACTGTGGCCCTGCTCTCCAGGCTGCCCCTTCTCCTTGAGGTCCCACTCTCATGCCACCCCTTCGCGGCCGTACCCTCGTACCACCCCTTCCCCCCCCCCGAGGCCCCACTTGCTCCTCTCCACCCCTTCTCCCCCATCACTCACCTTTACAGCTGGTAAAAAGTGATGAGACCATGGCCCTCTGCCCCCCGTGTTCCAGCGCCCTTGCATCCACATCCCAAATGCAAGGGCATGAACTCTCACTCCCTTGAGTAGCTTTTATTCATCTGAATAGTCTCAGTGACTAGTAAAGGACTGGATTATGGTTTGCAGGATCTCACCTTAAATTGAGATATTCTTTAAAAAGGGATGGCAACTACCCTAGAAGCAGTAAGGGTGCTTTGGGCCATTTGAAGTGGAGTTTGAGGGTCACTGCCCCAATGAAACCACTAAAATCCAAGATTATATAGACAAAAGGTAAGTGGGGGTATAGTGGATACTCCAAGTCTGATGGTGAAAAAAAGAGAAAGAGAGAATGAAGATGAGAAATGATAGACAACATCCTTCCTACTAAGAGTGATTAGGAAGTGTTTTTAAATAGGACTCTAGGATGCTGCAATTCTATCAGAAATAGACAAACCCTGATGTTGTAAAGATTGCTTTACAAGACTCCGAACTACCATCAATCAGGCCAATCATTTGCTCATGTGTCCACTTGATAATCCTTTATCTCTCTCTGAATTTAGGGTTACTCTCTCTCCTTGGCTTTCACAAACCTGAAGTCGGGGTACTTCAGCTCATTACATCCCCATCTCTTGCAGTCTCTCTAGCTGTGGAAAGCTTTTTATTTCTGCCTGCTCAGGTTTCCTGCTCATACATAATCTGTTAACTCTCATCTACCTTTTAGTGTTCTTCCCATATTTAAATAAAGATATCATTACAAGCTACATTCCTCAGCGATATTAACAGAAGCCCCATCTGGGAGACCTACCCTGTGAGGCTGAGCATTGCTTTCGCAAGGTTACATTGTTTTCCCTCTTAAGTGATATAATTTAAAGGACAGTGTATTTTTAATGAAGTTCTATTGTTGAGTGTAGAATTACAAGTGCCTTCTCTGGATCTAATAAAGAAAATTTAACCTTCATATTAAGAGGAGGCAGAGAACTAATTGAAAGGGCAGGTGTAAAGCTTTTGCCTGAGAGGGTAAGACACATATATTGTTTCACCTTTCTGCCTTACATCACCTTTTGTTATTAATCATTTCTTCTATAATTTGAAATAAAGCCAAAACAGCACCTGCAAAATAAGAGATCATTCTTTGCAGTAGTCTTGAGTATTAGTTATATGGAGAACAATGAAAGAGGTTCAGTATGTTTGCTATGACCAATATTGCCAAGTCATCCAGATTGGGACATCCAGTTTTTCTTCCCCATGAAGCATGTAGAAGATGCATATTCCAACTGAAGGGTTCAATTTTTTAAATGTAAACAACTGGTCAGATCTAGTGCCTTATGAATGTTTAAGATAGCCAAGATCTTGGCTAATGTAATTCCAGTGGTCAGTGGGGATGTCATGTGTTCCTCTCTGTGGCTGATACACAGAGGACACGGGATCTGCGTCAGCCAAAATGGCAGCGCGCAAAGTAGCTATGTACATGAGAGCAAGCTACCCCCCTTCATTCCTTGCGCAGGGGCCAGCCATACTACTGCTGGGAAGTGGTGCCATTGCTCCATGGTAATGACATTGCAGACACTAGCCTCCCCAAAGGGGAGCACTCACTACACCTGTTCAGAGGGTGGCACAGCTGCCACTGCAGTGCGTGCTCACCGGAGCTCCAGGAGGGGTTCTGGCTGAGTTGCTTTTTTCCCCTCTACCCTTTCCATGTCTTTGCTTCTCACTCTTTCCCCCTAGAGTAAGTCTCTTTCTAACCACAGGCAGTTAGTGGTCGGCGTATGAGAGTTATACCCCGTCTTCTTTTATCCTGTCTGAAATACTCACATTATCCATATAATTGTTGAAATCTTTTGTGACTCTGATTGATTCCTTGACTGCAATGATACCTTAGCACAGCAAGTCCCACAGCTAGTTACTCTTTGAATAAAAATAGTACTTGTTTCCTTTTATCAGGTTTAAATGCGTTGTTTTTCAGTTTCTTTGCATGTCTAACTTGTACTATGAGAAAAAGTAAATGACAGCACTTAATTTACTTTCTTTATACCAGTCATTCTATGTCCATCTTTCATATTCCCTCTTATTTGTCTCCTTTCAGACTGAACACTCTGAATCACTTCTTCCATGCCTCTAGTCATTGTCATGATGTGCTGCTGGTGCCCTTCTATTTCTGTAGCACTTACCTATTCCTTCCAGGCCTCCAAATGCTAAAAGGACAAGCAGTTAAAAACATCAAGTACTTAAGTAGATCTAACATTCACTACAGCAGACTGCATTGGCACACAAACGCAAAAGCCAGCCAAATACACCATGTTTAGGTCATGTGAGCTACATTACAAGAAAAACAAAACAAGTTACACAAGCATACAGTAACAAAAAAATTATTCTATTCTGCCCAGGGAGGCAAAACAAAAACTGCTAAGATCACTTAATTCCTGCTTTTTTTTTTTTTTTAATGTCCATGCTTTATCTATCAGTATACCACTATAACGTGCATTTCTTTACACAACAGGCAAAAATTTTATGCTGCAGCATAGAGAGAGTTGATAGTTGCAGGGGTTCTGACAGGGACAATATATACCTTCAAGTCAGCGGCACTGTATGGGTACCCGCATGGCCCCACAGTATGCCAACATTTTTATGGCTGACTTAGAACACTTCCTTAGCTCTCGTCTCCTAACGCCCCTACTCTACTTGCGCTACATTGATGACATCTTCATCATCTGGACCCATGGAAAAGAAGCCCTTGAGGAATTCCACCATGATTTCAACAATTTCCATCCCACCATCAACCTCAGCCTAGACCAATCCACACAAGCGGTCCATTTCCTGGACACTACTGTGCTAATAAGCGATGGTCACAAATACCACCCTATACCAGAAACCTACTGACCACTATACTTACCTACATGCCTCCAGCTTCCATACAGGACACACCACACGATCTATTGTCTACAGCCAAGCTCTAAGATACAACCGCATTTGCTCCAATCCCTCAGACAGAGACAAACATCTACAAGATCTCTATCAAGCATTCTTAAAACTACAATACCCACCTGCCGAAGTGAAAAAACAGATTGACAGAGCCAGAAGAGTACCCAGAAGTCACCTACTACAGGACAGGCCCAACAAAGAAAATAACAGAACGCCACTAGCCGTCACCTTCAGCCCCCAACTAAAACCTCTCCAGCGCATCATCAAAGATCTACAACCAATCCTGAAAGATGATCCCTCACTCTCACAGATCTTGGGAGACAGACCTGTCCTCGTTTACAGACAGCCCCCAATCTGAAGCAAATACTCACCAGCAACCACACACCACAGAACAAAAACACTAACCCAGGAACCTATCCTTGCAACAAAGCCCAATGCCAACTCTGTCCACATATCTATTCAACTGACATCATCATAGGACCTAATCACATCAGCCACGCCATCAGGGGCTCGCTCACCTGCACATCTACCAATGTGATATATGCCTTCATGTGCCAGCAATGCCCCTCTGCCATGTACATTGGCCAAACCGGACAGTCTCTACGCAAAAGAATAAATGGATACAAATCTGACATCAAGAATCATAACATTCAAAAACCAGTAGGAGAACACTTCAACCTCTCTGGTCACTCAGTAACAGACTTAAAGGTAGCAATCTTGCAACAGAAAAGCTTCAAAAACTGACTCCAATGAGAAACTGCTGAACTTGAATCGATATCCAACTAGATACCATCAATTTAGGCTTGAATAGAGACTGGGAATGGCTGAACCATTACACACATTGAATCTATTTCCCCATGTTAAGTATCCACACACTTTCTTGTCAAACTGTCTGAAATGGGCCATCTTGATTATCACTACAAAAGTTTTTTTCTCCTGATAATTGCTCATCTTAATTAATTAGCCTCTTAGAGTTGGTAGGGCAACTCCCACCTTTTCATGTTCTCTGTATGTGTATATATATCTCCTTACTGTATGTTCCATTCTATGCATCTGATGTAGCCAATGACAGCTTATGCTCAAATAATTTTGTTAGTCTCTAAGGTGCCACAAGTACTCCTGTTCTTTTTGCGGATACAGACTAACACAGCTGTTACTCTGAAACCTGTTATTTGGTTTGGTGTTTCAACAAAAGCTGTTCAGCTAACCTGATGCAGTAAAGGATTCCCCAGCGAGCCTACATAAGCATACCCACCCTCCACGATACCAGTGCATGTGATAGATCTGGGTTTGTAAACTATTTAAGACCAACATGCACAGGATATGAATTTAGTGTTGTTTTTTCAATAAAAAAAATCTTTACCTAAAGCATCACAACAAAAGGAAAGGTTGAAGAATGAGGCAGCTCCTCCCCACATATATGCAGAACCTTTGAAGAGGAATATAAATAATTAGTAACGTATTTCAAAAGATCTTTCTTTCATACACATGCACTATCATAATATAGTTTCCAAAGAAGCTATTTACAATATTGATGTTCTTGCATATCTCCAACAGACTGGTGGTAATCTGAGGATCTGCTTGCAGTTCTCACCACCACACAGCCTTCCCTTTTAATTTTGTGGATATCACTGTAAATGTACAAATAGTCTTTGGTATTCCAAGATTATTGCTAGATCTAATTCTGGAGTCAAGGTGGTGAGAGGGCTGCTCCACTAATGCAAAGAAAAAATAGGCTTAAATTGGACAAAGCGAAAGAAACCTCTTTAACTGTTGTAATCCAGTTCAAAAGGTTTAAAAACCAGTCTCAGCAAGGACAAAGAGAGAAGCTGCAAATTGCTGGCTCTATTCTTCCCCAGAGTAACACTGGTGAAATCAGCAGAGTTATTCCACTGATTAACTTAACCCATTGTCTTATCCTTTAAAATGTTTTACATTTATATAGCGCTAAAAGATTTACAATCTATTGAACATCATGATTGCTCAAACAAACAACTTCATTTTAAAGGTTGAAAGTGTATTTCAGTGGAGTCCAATGTGGAAAAGGAAGTGTTTTGAAATCTTGTAAAGTTTTATGGGAAAACCATGTCACACCCAGCTCTAGTTGAGAGTCTCATTTTCCTAACCACGCGTGGACAATACTGAATCAGGGCTAGTGACATCTGAATGAAAGCTAATAAAACTGCCATGCAGAGGTGAATCCAGAGGTAATTTAATATTAAACAAGTGAAGTGCCTAGTGAACCTGACTTGAACAGGAAAGAGAAAGGCCTGCTGTGAGCACCCTCCTGTGATTCCTAGATACCAGCAGAGACTTTACATTTGTCCGTTGTTCGGATACAGCACAACAGTTGCTAAATCAACAAGTGCTTGACAACACTGCTCTGTGTCCATGATATATATATACCCTTGACCTAGGAGTACTGCTCCCTCTAGGCATGGGAAGTAATTCAGTCTTCTGTAGCTCAGTCCAGAGAGCCTCTTCTAAATAGGGGCTGGCAATTGTACCAAATTGCACATAATTGCACGTGATGAATTTGTAATGCAGGCTAAAGCTTGCTAGCAACTCAGCTGAGACCACCATACTCAATTAGCTTGGTTTGGTTTGAGGCCAATCCTTTATTCACTAAGCTACGAAGTCTTTGGAGTTTTTTTCTGTGCTCACAAAAGTATCTGGATCCCAAACCAGAGCCTTCCACTCTATGAAAACAACATCAGTTTGTAATGTGCTCTGAAACCACTTCATCAATTGACTATCTATAACGCAGTGCTACATGATTTAAAAAAAAAAAAAAAAAAAAGAAAGAAAGACAGCACACTACTTAATTTCACAGCAACTAACAAACCTAAATTTTCTCTCCACCTTGGCACAACACAGCAGCATTTAAGGAGCAACTGAGCAACATTTAAGAATGATTCCTTGAAAAAAAATTCAGGATCTTTTTGTTTTTAACTATATGCTTTAGTTCTGCAGTGTTCATACTGAACAGTGCAGTATAGAAAATAAAACTGCTGGGTTTTGAACTAGGGATGAGTGAATGACTACAGAAAACTAAGCAACAACCTGAATGCTGAACTGAACTTTCTTGAAGGCTTGGACAAAAGAAAGACACTCCTTTCATCTGGAACTAAGATCTACTCTGCATCCTTAGTTGCCTTTGCTGTTATTCTGCCACATATTTTGCAAGGTCTTAGCAGGTCTAAAAGATTTCGATGAGTCAGATGATGATGTCTTTGAATCTCTTTAGTATTACAGGCACAAAATGCATTCTGCGGCAGCAGTGGCCTTGAGAATCCCAAGGACACGGCAAGATTTGGAGGCATCAGAGTATGCAAAACAAGTCAAGCTCCTACAGTAGATGGGGTTGAGTATCAGCAAAGATAGGGAGTCTGCTCAAGGTAATGAGAAGTATTAGTGTTATGTAGGGATAAGAAGGGGACACTCAGTCTATGCTAGTTGGGATTGACCTCCAGTATTCTTAAGTACTGTCTGAGCGGTGTTTAGGGAAGGATCAGGCAGAGGGAGGGATACCAGTGATGAGCACCATATACATTCCTAGATAGATGCATACATCCATAGCTAGGAAGGAGACTTCTGCGGGCATCCAATCTTGTGAAGCAACCCCTGAACATTTAGAGGTTTGCCTATTATTTAAAACACTAATTGTTGACACAAAATGCAAGGTTAGCCCACACTCCCAAACTACTCTTCTAAACCATGGTCAGGTCTTGGAATGAGACTTGTCCACTTCACAAGAGGACAAGTGTTTAATGTCTGATAAGGAACACAGGAGGCTTACACCATCAAGTCCATCTTCCCACAACTGTCACAACACAGTTCACTGATTTTACAGCAGTATCACCATTTTGGTGCCTCTAACACACACAGTCTCCTTATACAAGCAATCACCAAAGGTTTCATGTGAGAATCGTGGCTTCCTTTAGGAAAGATAAATGGTTCTTTTTTTCTGAACCAATTCCTTTCTTTGTGGTTTTAGAAGTTACAGAGCAGAAGTGGGGAAGAAAAATAAGACAGGTTACCTCCCTGCTTTTACATTGCATAACATCTTTATGAAAATGACCAGAACGATTAGCTAAAAGAAAGCACTGGCTCCAACTGACTAAAAGTCTAGCTGCATTATAACAACCTGTTTTCCATTTAACAACTATTTTGATACTACAGTAAAAACATAGGGTATGCTTATTAAAGTACGCCAGGACATCATATGACAAAGGGCTGTATCAAGCAGCTACAATAACACATTCTGCTTTAGGAGGTTATCACCACTCTGTCTTTGATCCCCCCCCCCACCCCAATTTATTATGAAATATAGCAATTCTCTAGTGTCGAACAAATGTAGGGGAGGGGGGAAAACTGCAGCTGATATGAGTAATTTGTTGTCTAAAAACAAATAAATCCTTATATTTATTATACTCGACTCCCAGGGCTTATTAGGATGATGTACAGAACGTGTGTGTTTTTAAAAATAATTCATCTATGTAGCACATAGTGAACCAGATGCTCAGCTGGTGTAAATCAGTGCAGTGTCATGGAGAGCAGTGCTGTAGGGGTCCACAGAGGGGAGAATATCATACGCACTAAAAAAATTCAGGTTTGTAGGAAGGCTTTAGGTTATGTCTTCTAAAAAGTATGTCTGGATTTTTCAAAGATCAAGGGTGTTAACTGCCCAACACCCAATTCAATGGACTGAAATTTGGACACCTTACTGCGATAGGCCACTTTGAAAGTCCCACCTACACATTTTGAGATGTCTGAAGCCTTCCGTTGAGAGGTCAAAGTTATTTTCATACAAGGATTCATTTTAAATGTAATACTGACTTTTTTTTAAGCTGTGGGAGTGGGGAGATCAACCTTTTGCAGTGCCCCTTTAGTGCCGAGAGCCACAGAGTAACCACCACCAATATATTACATTATCTGAAACAGTCACTCAGTACAGAGATTATGTTCAGGATGGTGGCTTTTAGCTCTAAAGGTCATTGCATATATGTCTGCAACATATTTGGAATGTGATAACGTTTGTGTGTCTTAACAGCTTAATTAATGGGCCCGAATGTTTTCTTTCCCAACCAGCTCAATTAGTGGCACATACCAAATTCTACTTCACTTAGTTTATCTTTGACCGCAAGGAACCAATGGTCAAGTTCTGGCACTGAGCAGTGTCAGCCCTTATCAGCTCATTTTAACACCCTGCTCAGTACATCATAATGCCAGGTGAAGTATAGGGAAGTTAAGCTGGTTTATTCTGATGACAGTTATGTTCACTGGCAGTCTGAACCTCTCTCTCATGGTGAAATACTGTGCCTGGGGGTTGAAAAGATGTGCCTTTTTGTGAATTCAGCAGTTGCTCTGCTCACAGGCATCATCCATATGTGCAATAGTAAAGGGACTGCTATAGGTTGCTTTCTTGGTCAAAAACGCAATATTTGTAACAGGAATCAACAATGTATAGAGTCATATACTCATTTTCTGGGTGACCCACGTTTGCTTTCCAATAGACATGCATCATACCATAGCATCTCTTCTATAACCCAATGGCTAATATGTGGATTAGTATTGACCAAAATGAAGTAGATCACTCTTTCCCCCTCCCAGCTAGCTCCTTAATGCCACAATATCTAACGTAGTGACTTCTGTCCAGTGAAATATATAATTCATCCTAGAATTGGTGTAGCATCTCCACGCAGACTGGGAGAATGCAGAAGCCAGACTGCACATTACGTACAACCAGGAATGCAGTTTCTCTTGGAGGTTTTCTTAAGAAAAGCAAATATTTAGGGTGGGCTATTTAAAAGTGCTCAAACATTGGCTTAAGTGTGCTCCACTGAAGTCAATGGTAAACCTCCCATTGGCTTCCAGGGGTATAAAGTTAGGCCAGTGCTGGGAGCTTTAGAAAATCCTACCCTAAATATTTCATTACTCATTATGTTGTCTCATTTCAGCTACCTTAGTGGGATACTGCAGGTAAGAGTTTCTATAAGGAGGACAGAAAAGTCACCTTGCTATAACATGGAACTCTGTAGGGTGAGTGCCAATCTGGATGGAGCAGTTTAAATTTGCACATGTCCAATTTCACCCCCAATCTAAGTAACTGCTGAATAAATCTTTGTAGTGAAGTTCGGGGAAGCAAAACAAACGCAAATTCTCTCCTGTGGCTCGTGGTAAAGAGGCCACCCAGAAAGGGGAGAAAATATTAAAGGCTCATCAGGAGCGTAAAAGAAATGTAAATGCAAGCTATTAAAAAGCCACACAAAGACAATGGGATAATACTGTACTGTTTCAGAAAAACACAAACCTTCCATTTAAAACACATCTTTGGTAAGATCAGAAATAGTTAGTTTACTTAAGTTTTAATTTCACACCGCACACAGTGACAAGTACAGTATTCAAAGCTAAAATGCTCATAATTTTTTGCCAAAGGGAAAATACGTAGTGATCAAAAAAAAAAAAATCACACTCCCAGTTAAACTGTGTTATTTGCAGATGTCAAAACTCACTAATGCCAATGTGCTAAATGTAATCACCAAAGAACAGATACAGTTGAATGTAAAAAAAGCTGTCCATAGCACACATTGTCTTTTTATATATAATGTAGCTATTAGAGTAAGAGGTTTGGAAAGAGTGGTTCATTGATTTGCTAATGCAGTTCGTTCTACAGAATCAAATGGCAATTATACAAGACCAAAATACTCATGGACAAGGAGGAATATCAAGACTTGCAGAGACCTATCAGCCTTGGTGAGTGTATGAACGGTGAACTCAGGTGCATGGAAATCTAGCACCAGTCTGAGGCCCCACAGGGTATAGGGTTGCCACGTGTCTGGTTTTCAACTGGAATGCCTGATCGAATAGAGACCCTGGCAACCCCGGTCAGCACCACTGACCGGGCTGTTAAAAATCCGGTCAGTGGCGCAGTGAGGCTAAGGCAGGCTCCCTGCCTGCCGTGGCTTCGCGCAGCTCCGGAAGCAGCAGCATGTCCCTGCTCCAGCCTTCTACGCGTAGGAGAAGCGAGGGGGCTCTGCACGCTGCTCCTGCCCCAAGCGCCAGTTTCGCAGCTCCCAATGGCTGGGAATCGTAGCCAGTGGGAGCTGCGGAGGCAGTACCTGAGAATGGGACAGCATGCAGAGCCGCCTGGCCACACCTCCAAGTAGGAGCTGGAGTGGGGATATGCTTCTGCTTCCAGGAGCTGCTTGAGGTAAGCGCTGCCCGAGTCGGCACCCCTGACCCCCTCCCGCTCCCCAACCCCCTGCCCCAGCCCTGATCCCCCTCCTGCCCTCCGAACCCCTCGATCCCAACCCAGAGTACCCTCCTACACCCCAAATCCCTCATCCCTGACCCCACCCCAGAGCCTGCACCCCCAGCCTGAGCCCTCACCCCCTCCTGCATTCCAACCCACTGCCTCAGCCGAGAGCCCGCTCCTTCACCTTGATCTCCTCATTTCTGGCCCCACCCCAGCCCAGTGAAAATCAGCGAGCAAGTGAGGGTGGGGGAGAGCAAGTGACAGAGGGAGGGGAGATGGAGTGAGTGGTGGGAGGGAACTCGGAGAAGGGACAGGGCAGAGGCAGGGCCTGGGAGGAGGGGCGGGGCAAAGGTATTCGGTTTTGTGCAAGTAGAAAATTGTCAACCCTAACATGGTAGTGAGCTGACACAAGGATGAATTCCATCTACAATAGAGGTAATCTACAGAATTTCCACTCCATAATTCCCATTCTTTTGCTAGACGCTCCTCGCTCAAATGAAGAATGTTGCCACTCTTCATTCTTTTATCATGATATTTGTGGGTTTTCTTAAAGCTCCTGCTCCTGGAAATCAAGTGAATTTGTGAAAATCTCAGATTTCATTAATTTTTAAAGGACATTTCTAGCCCTTGTGGCTCAGGATAAAAGCTTGACAACATGAATCCTAAAGGCCCAAAACCCAGAAGGCAAATAAAAAGAATCCAACATTTATTATTTTTAAAATCTCATTATTTTTAAGCCAATCTCATAAATCTGGGGAGTCTGCCACATGATTTTTCATCACTGGGGGTTGGCAATACTTCACTCCCCTTCCTGTCCTTCCTTGTTGGGTTACATCTATTTAAAGGCTGGATACTGTTTTTTTGTTTTTTTTTTCCAGACAGAGTGCAGAGAAGCTACACTTCAGCCAGAGCCTCCAGGAAGACTAGTGGCTGACTCAGGACTTCTGGGAAATGCCCACCAGTGTGGTGCCCCAGAAGAGGCCATAATTCACTCCCCTTCTATGCCTGGCCAGCTCCTTTGGCCACCTTTTGAGGGACTGGAGGGTCAGCCAAGACTTTATTCTCATCTTATTCCCTCACACTCACTGTCAGAAAGCCAGCATCATCGGGGTCCCAAAGGGACTGGGACTGGCCTCTCTGAAGGAATGCAAGAGTCAGGGAGGCTCACTGACTTGCTGGAAATATATCTGGAAAGTTGTGGCATATTCAAATTCCCTGCTGGAAATACAGCCAGCATTCATTTTGGGGAGGAACATATGGAGGCAGCATATTGGCCCAGATTCTCATCTCACTTACAAAGCAAGGTATATCAGAACTTCACGGACGTCACTCCATACTTGGAACAAAGTAAGTGAGATCAGAATCTGGTCCCTTATGTTTGTAAGGGAGTCTCTTACAAATTAAGTCTCATTTAAAAAATAAATAAAGACAATGTTGAACTGAGAGATGAGCCCAAACCAATATCCTGGTTCTTAGCCCTTCTGATCATTGCAAGAGTTCTGATGATCCTGATCTGAACTTTGCAGCTGGTTTCTAGCTCTTAACAGGCCAAACAAAACCCAGAAGTCAGTTCTTAGCTAATGCCTGCAGCCCCTGCCATCTGGCCTCCCAGCATCACACTATCCTCACACTTTGGGGAATTTCAGATCCAGATCCAGCCTCGTGACTTGGTCCCGTCTGTAGCTGGCAAGGATTGCTTTGATGTGGTACAAGAAGTCAGCAAGAGTGAGTCAAATTCAAGGTCACAAGTCCTTATCTTCAAAGCCCTCAATGGGGTGAGGAGAGGATGCTTTCACTGCTACTGTTCGTGCTATATGTATTCTATGGGGAGATCTTCAGTTTCCAGAGCTGTCAAATCCTGCCCCTTTCACCAGGTCTAAATTAATGGATATTTATAGAGAATAAAAACTGAAAATTTTAAATGAAAAAATTGCCACTTCTTGCTGTGATAGAAGAGTTCATGATGAATCAGGTTTTTGCCAATGCCCACTGCTACTTTTGGTTGGTTATTTAACAAACAGCACCTCCCTCCCCAGAGAGCAGATGACTCCATGTGACACTTTCTCAGGGTGTCTAGGACAGAGAGTCACCATGCTACCCTCCTGCCTTCAGCGAGAGGGAATCTTTCTGTCAGCTCCCTGACACGGCCAGCCTTTCAGCCACTCAAGCACTCTCTTCTGGGCTCTGCCAGCCAGCTATGTTGCCATGGAGATTAACACTGGGCATACTTCTGTCCCCAAACTTTTCCGAAGCATCCCCTGTAGTGTCCAGCACCTGTCACAGGACAAATTACCAGGTTTGCTACTCCCAAGTGAATTGATTCAGCTGAGTATCATCTCCAATAACACCACAATGCTGTAACCTATTTATAGTAGAAACAAGTATAAGTTTGTTAATAACAGTAAAGATTTAAGAGATAGCGAGAAAGGGTAATAAGAACAACAGGTTACAAATAAAACAAAAAAGTATAAACACACTTCTACCAGATGAAGACTTAACTTTAATAGGCTAACCTTGACTAAAGCAACTTCTTACCACACCCTTTTTTGCAGCATTTCAACCAAAACTGGTTGAGATCCTGTTTTCATGAGCTCAATCACGCTGCCCAGTTACCCTCTCAAGTGCAGAATAAAAGAGGGGTCGTTGTGCTTTCCTCTTAGACCTAGGGTGACCAGATGTCCCGATTTTATAGGGACAGGCCCGATTTCTGGGTCTTTTTCTTATATAGGCTCCTATTACCCCCCAACCCCATCCCGATTTTTCACACTTGCTGTCTGGTCACCCTACTTAGACCACAAAGTCCATTGTTTTTGTCCCCAGAGTCAGGATAACTCCCTCTGGTTTCTTTCCCAGAGTGTTGGCTCCAAGGTATCTTCCCATACGCCTGCTTGTTTCACCTCTCTCCATCAACCTATTTCTCCTATTGACTTTCATGTGTAAATTATGCCTCCTTTGTGGTGGCTTTAAAATGATTAATTTACATATGAACTGAGGCAGGTGATTTCACACCCCTTTGTCCTGCAAAACTCTGCGAACCCTGCCTGGGACACAGATGCTAAAACATACCTACAACTTCTCAAATATCACCTGTACATACACCATACAATGATTATGAGGATCCGTGTGACATAAACTTCCATTAGACACTTCACAGGACGCTTTTGAGGTAAATACTATAAAAGCAGTGTGTTAGGAGTTGCTGCTACAGAACAGTGAACGCTTTTGTCAGTTGGGCACTAATGTGCCTAAATCAAATGACGACTGAGCTCCGTATACATCTCAGGTGGTGTTACCTACTCAAAATCCCATAAATCTACGACATCAGCTTTCATCACTGCTTCTCTCTACTGGGATTATTTAAAAAAAATAGTTTAGTGGGGAAGGAGGAACAGCTGAAGTTCCAAGGCAGGCATTGCAAGTGACACAAATATTCTCCAGGAGTAATCCCTGAGGATTATATATTCTCCTGGTTTACCAGGAGAGGTTGATTTGAAACTAATCTGGCTCCTGTTGGGCTACAGTTTACAGTTAACGCTCACGTCATTTATCACTGCTCAGGCACAAAACGGGCACAGGAAACCTCATTTTCAAATAGTAAAACTGGGGAAGGAGGAAAAAAGCAGGAAATAGGTATAGTGAAAGAAGAGAAGTTCTTAAACCTAACAAAACTGCTGTGGGATGGGGGGAAGGGGACAACTCCAAAAGGAATATTCCAGTTGGATATGGGTCTAAATCAAACTCCTGTTCCACAACCCACCCATCCAATTTCAATCAGCGTTTGCAGCTTGGACTTTTTATTATACTGGGCTAAATCCAAACACCATGCATTTCAGGAAAGTTCAGATTGGGATCTAGGTTCCAAACCCTCAAATTTAGATCCAGGGTTTGGGTCTGTGCCCATCTCTAATTTCAAAAGCACTAATCAGCTTCTTCTTGATTGAATAAACAAGCCAGGCTGTTCATCAAGGAAGAAAGAGCATTTGAGAGACAATAAAAACATACAATAGAGATGAGCCATGCCCACCCTATTTCCTTTACAATAACATGCTTCCTTCTTCAATGGCTATGCTTTGAAGCTGATGCAAATTTAACATTCTGCAGCAAACTGCTAGACAGAGAAAGTGAATAATCTGAGTCAGAGAAACAGAAGCTGAACCTGTAGTGTATTGAAAACTGTGTTAGAATTATAATTATATATCCACTTTAAATTCTCAAGGATTTTCCTAGTCCTGCTTGCCAGCTAGGGGTCTCTATAAGGAAGCATGCAACTGGGTCTTCAGAGTCAGTCTGAAAAGAGCCAGCCTAGAGCAGGCTGCCTTAACAAGCCGCCTGCTTTCTCTATCTCTTTCGGTTCTCGCATGTCAAGGTTCTGGATTTTAAGAAATAAAGTAATGTTTTGCTGCAACCTTCCAGGAAGAATATTTTATGTTTTTAATCTAACTTCTGTTTGTATGCTGCAAACATAAAAGAGCCATAGCTCATTTGTTTTACCACTCATTTTCAGTTAGAATAGCACGAGGACCGGATTAACTCTCATGGGTGTAATAGTAGTCACTGGAGTCATTGGATACTGACACCTGTCATGTGACTGAGGCCAGGAGACAACTTCCTGCTGGCACCCCTGTGACTTAGCAGATCTTTATTACAACCGACACTGGCAGAAGCACTCATCCTCCAGGGAGGCAAATGACTGTACCAGTGAGAAGGATGGTTTATCACTCAGAGGTACTTATATGACCTCCGCTACCACTGTATCCGAGCGCCTCACAATTGTTAAGGTATTAGTCCTCACAACATCCTGCAAGGTAGGGAAGTGCTATTCACTGTATTTTACAGATGGGGCACTGGGAAACAGAATGGGTAAGGGCCAGATTTTTAAAGGGATTTAGGCTCCTAATGATGAAGATAGGTGCTTAGTAGGATTTTCAACAGCCCCTAGGCACCGAGATCTCATCGATTTCAATAGGGGTTAGATGTGAAGGCACTTAGGAAAATTCCACTGGCTGCCTATATGCAGCTTTACATGCCTGAATATCTTTGTAAATCTGACCCTTAGTGACTTTCCCAAGGCCATATGGAAATCTGTGGTGGAGGAAGAAACGAGGTCTTCCAAGTCTCAGGCTGGTGCCTTAACCATTGGATCTCCCTTCAGCTCTAATATCTAATGGCTAGGATAATGGACTGGGACAAGGGGACCCAGGCTCAATTTCTGCCTGAGACACAGACTTGCCATCTAACAGCAGGCAAGTCACTTAACCTGTGCCTCAGTTCCCCTATCTATAAAATGGGAATAGTACTTCCCTGTTTCACAGGAGTGTTACAAGGCTAAACCCCATTGATGACAGTGAGGTACTCAGACACTATGGTAATGAGGGCTAGATAAGTATATAGATCAATATGACCACAGGGCTCCTCCATGGTAGCAAAACTTTATTTTACAGCCAGGACTCCAGGGAAGCCTGGCTGGTGGAATTTATCAAGCAGAGATTCTGAATCATTTAATTTCCAGGCCAGCCCTGTCCTTTCCTGGGCTCTCTGATGGAGCTGGATTCTTGCTTCACTATGTATATGTATTTATTCTACCATTGTCCCCTTTCTCAACAACCGAGACCCCTTGGAATAGTTTCTAGTTGTGATACAAAATAGAGAATTAGTTAATGGATACTTACCTTTCCTATACTCAATGTGCTATATACATTCAAGTTGTTTTAAAAAAAATTCTGGATTTCAATTATCTGTATATTCTTTGTCCTTTTTTGGAGTTAAATTCACAGAAGTGTTTGTACAACCATACTGAACTTTGCCTTCCTATGAAATAAAAGTTAGAAAATAAGTTAGCAAAGAAATCAGTAGTTAAAAATTAAGCACAACTGTCACCTTCATTAGTCCAGTTGTGCTTGCATATTAATATACAAAAATAGGATTATTCCCTCTGCTAATCAACATGCCAAAAAGAATGGCCAATTTCTGATGCCATTTCAACCAGAGCAATACTGCAGATCACACTGAAGTCAATGGGAGTTTTGCCATTGACATAAATGGGAACAGAGGTAGGCCAGTACTGAGCGCTTTTGAAAATCCCATCCTAAGTGACCAGAAACACACACTCCATTTTTATTTGGCAACACCTAAGTCTCACCATTAGTGGCATCCAAGACCATGATATAAACAGCCAAAGCAGTATATGAAACCCTAAGAGATTCCATAAATACTGCTGGAAAGTAAAAATAAAACCAACATCTGGATTGCTGTATGTCCCTATACAGGAACATCTCACTGAGCTTTGCAAGTTTGACTGCAATATAATAGTAGTCTCACACCAAACCCAGAATTTAGCAATCACAAAGTAGTACTGTAAAAAATCAGCAAGATAGATACATAGGTGCTGGAACTAGGGTTGCTGGGGGTACTGCCGCACCCCCTGGCTTGAAGTGGTTTCCATTATACACAGGGTTTACAGTTTGGTTCAATGGCTCTCAGCACCCTCACTATACAAGTTGTTCCAGCACCCTGGATAGATATCAGTTATACTTTAGTTTTGTGAAAATGGTAACATTTGGCAACAGTTAAGTTTATTATGTTTGTTATACAACAGCTTTATGTAATCATGTTCACCTAAAATAGTTTGAGGCTGAGTTCTTTCGCTGCAAAAAGAAGTTTGCATAACAAGAATAAATGAATTAGGAAGTATTTGCTATGCAATACAAGGATGGGGAAAACACAGCAGGAACTCAGTAAAGGGCCTGTTAAAAAGAGGTAGAAAGAGAACATGAGGGAAAAATTTAGCAGCCAATGAAAATCACCAGCTGAGATTTCTACATTTACTTTCCAAGGTCATAAAGCATCCAGGGTTTGAGGCTGGAAGAGATTTGGGGATTCTAGACCCAGATAAATTGAGACTCGGAGTTCTAATGGGAAGTAAGGAAACTCAAGAATGTGGGAAATAGAACAGTAGGTTCCAGTTTTGTGTGTTCCGATTTCACTTCAAGATATTAAAGCCCTTACTCAGCAAAGCACTTAAATCACAAATTTAGGTTCCATTGATGTCAATAGGATGTCAATAAGCATGTGCTTACTTGCTTTGATGAAACACAGCATCAGAGCTGATTCCTTCCTAAGGCCCTGTCTAAATAGGCAAGTTTCTAAGCAGTAAAGCAGCTTTCTGCATTGTAACTCCCGAGGTATACACATTGCCAAGCCACTTAGTGCACAGAAACTGTGCAGTTGCAGTGCTGTAAAAAAAACCCCTACAACAACAAAAAAAACCACCCCGACGAGAGCCGTACAACTTTCTGCGCTGGGGATACAGCGCCGCGGTGCCAGTATAGACATCCTGGTCGATTACAGCGCTGTGATTGGCCTCCGGGAGGTGTCCCACAATGCCTGTTCTTGCCTCTCTGGTCATCGGTTTGAAGTCTACTACCCTGCCCTCAGGTGACCAACCATCATCCCCACCCCGTAAATTCCTTTGGAATTTTGAAAGTCCCCTTCCTGTTTGCTCGGTGATTGGTGCAGTGGTCTCAGCGCATCTTTCCAGGTGGTCATGCATGCTCCACGTACCAGGCGATTCCCCACTTGGAGCAATGCCGAGGGACTGGACCTGGGAAAAGGAGACTGTCCAGTCCCAGCTGCACTCCAGCCACAGGAATTATGATACCTACAGACAGATTTCACGATGCATGACAGAAAGGGGCCATGACTGGGACACTACTACAGTGCAGGGTCAAAGTGAAGGGATGCGCGGGAGGCAAACAATGCGCGGGAGGCAAACCGCGGCTCCGGTGCTGCGCCCATGAGCTGCCAGTTCTACAAAGAGCTGGATGTGATACTCGGTGGTGACCGCACCTTCACTGCGAAGGCCACTATGGATACTTCCATGGCTCACGTGCCAGTCGAGAATGGACTGAGCCAGGAGGAGGAAATCTTGGACGAGGATGTGGAGGGGGACCCAGAGGCAGAGGACGACTCAGAGGTCAGCGATGCATGCAGCCAGGAGCTCTTTTCTACCCCGGAGGAGGCTAGCCAGTCACAGCTGTTGGATCTTGGCAAAAAAGTGCAAACAGGAGAGGAGGCCCCTGGCAAGTGGATTTCATTCTGGGATTAACTGAAGCAAGTTGTTGGGGGCAGGAGGGTTGCAGAAAGCAGGCTTGTGTCTGTATGAGGCGCATACCAACACATGCCTAGTCTGAGCGGCGGAACAGGCTGGTTGATTGACTCCCTCACTTCACATAAATCTGCCTCAGATCTCCGGGAAACTCTAATGGAGATACTGGGCAATCCGCTGCCGCAGATTCTTTGGCAGAGCTACTTTGTTTCTTGCCCCATTAACAGTAACTTTCTCGCACCACTCTGCCCCTCTAATAGCCCAGGTCTCTGGCTGTTCAAATTCAGCCTCCAGGCGCTGAGCCTCAGTGGTCCAGCCCTGAGTGAAGCTTTCACCCTTCCTTTCCCAAATATTATGGAGCATACAGCATGCGGCTATAAGCATAGGAATATTGTCATCGGCCAAGTCCAACCTCCCATATAGGCAGCACCAGCGGGCCTTTAATGGCCAAAAGCACACTCAACAGTCATTCTGCACTTGCTCAGCCTGTTGTTTAACCGCTCCTTGCTGCTGTCAAGGTGCCCTGTGTATGGCTTCATAAGCTACGGTATTAAGGGGTAGGCAGGGTCTCCCAGGATCACAATGGGCATTTCGACTTCCCCTGTGCCGATCTTCTCTCTGGGAAGAAAGTCCCTGCTTGCAGCTTCCTGAACAGGCCAATGTTCTGAAAGATGTGTAAGTCATGCACCTTTCTGGACCAGCCTGCGTTAATGTCCATGAAACACCCACAGTGATCCACAAGTGCCTGGAGAACCATTGAGAAATACCCCTTCCGATTAATGTACTCAGTGGCTAGGTGGTCTGGTGCCAGAATTGGAATGTGCTGCCATCTATTGCCCCTCCGCAGTTAGGGAAGCCCATTTATGCAAAGCCATCCACAATGTCATGCACGTTGCCTAGAGTCACGGTCTTTTGGAGCAGGATGCGATTAATGGCCCTGCACACTTCCATCAACATGAGTCCAATGGTCAACTTTCCCACTCTGAACTGGTTAGCAACCAATCGGTAGCAGTCTAGAGTAGCCAGCTTCCATAGTGCAATCACCATGCGCTTCTCCAACGACAGGGAAGCTCTCATTCTCATGTCCTTGCGCTGCAGGGCTGGGGCAAGTGCATCACACAGTCCCATGAATGTGGCTTTCCTCATCCGAAAGTTCTGCAGCCACTGCTCGTCATCCCAGATGTGCATGACGATGTGATCCCACCACTCACTGCTTGTTTCCTGAGCCCCAAAGTGGCGCTCCACTGTGGTCAGCACCTCCATGAATGCCACAAGCAATCTCATGTTGTAGCTTCTACACGTGGCAAGATCAATGTCACACTCCTCTTGCCTTTGTAGTTTAAGGAATAACTCCACCACCACTCGTGATGTATTAGTGAGCAGCATACTGGTCAACAGTGCAGAATCCATTCCTGCAGACCGAAGAGGCAGAGTGTGCAGGACACAAACCATTGAAAGATGGCGCCAAATGTGGACGGAAGTACAGGGATTTCTGGGATGCGAAGCAATGCATCACGGGGCATTGGAACAGGACCCAGGATGCCCCATGACCCCTTCTGCCTTCCCACAACTCTTAGTGGCAGAAAAGGAAGAGATGCTCTGTGGGATAGCTGCCCAGAGTGCACCACTCCAAATACCGCTGCAAGTTCTGCAAGTGTGAACATGCTATTGCGCAGGCAACTGACAATGTGAACACACAACAGCAGCTTCCCTTCAGCACTCTTTGAGCAGCACTGTAACTGCCGGCGCTTTAACTCTGCCAGTGTAGACATACCCTAAGGTTTAAGGACTAGAGTTGTTAGAATAGTACATTGTATATGTCAGGAGTTAAGCCTGCTGTTATCTCCTACTGAGCGGAGCCAATTACATCTGAACAAAAGCTGATGTATTCAAAAATGTTTACAAATATTTAGGTATGTAACTGCAATTTATTATATAAAAGTTATTGCAACTCAAACTGAATACACATGCAAATTAGATAGCTATTAATGAATGTTATATTAGGTATGACACATAGTAAAAAGATGAGTTAAACATGTCTACAGATTTAGGTGTAGATATGCATGCTGCACGTGGCACAATCATGTGTAGAATCATTTAATAATAGTACATTGCACTTACAATCATCTTCACTAAAAGTTGCTCCAAGTGTCTTTATAAACGTAGGTAAGAATTATCGCTATCGAGGGGGAGGGGGGAGGTGTGGCAGGTGTATGAAATCCTGGTTTCACTGAAGTCAAAGGCAAAATTCTCATTGACTTCCATGGGGCCAGGATTTTACCCAGACTGACTTGCCACAGGTCACATAGGGAAACAGTAGCAGAGCAGGGAATAAGTTCCACCTGTCCCAATTCTGAGAACTTTGCTCCTACCACAAACTCTGCTGCTGTAGGATGTCAATGTAGGCAAGATGCATTTGAGAATGTACCCTGGAAACTGGTAAGTCACTACTGAAATACAATTCAGGATAGCAGTTGAATATTTAAACAAGCCTCTTGATTGCTTTGTAGCATTTTGTAGCTGAGAAGCAGGAGGCACTGGAGAGAAGGACCTCTTTGAGATCGCTCCCTGACACAAGGGGGTGCTATGGGTGATGAGTGCGCTACCTTACAATGCACTACAAGTCAATGAAGGTGGTTGTTAATATATACTTAGCCACAATATGAAAAAAGAAAAATAGTAAATACTTCTTAGCACTTACATAAAGTTTTACATTTCCAGATCACTGTGAATGCAACTTATTCACTTCAGAAAATGAAATTCTTCCCTTTCTCTTCAAGGGTTTTAAAGTGGTACATCATGGTAGTGACAAATGTCTAAGTAGAGTTGGGAATAAATATGGATCTACTCAGTGTATGAAATAGCCACTGATCTAGGGAATGGCTAGCATGATGGTACTAGAGATCCAGGACCCAATCCCGTAATCAGTCTCTCTCTTTTTCTCTCTCTCTTGCGCGCGCACACACACCTCTCTCCTATGATTTAGTCTATAGGATTTCTGCATATGGGTGGTTTGCTGGATCAGGGCCACAGTGCAGTTTGTCAGAATGAACTGGCCAAAGCTTGCATTATGTGTAATGTAAACACATGGAAAGGTGGCCTTTTTTCCAAGTGTAGAATCACACACTAGGTTTTGAAGATCGCAATATACCATGGCCCCAGTCCAAAGCTCATTGAAATAGTCCATAAATTTCAATGAGCTTTGGATCAGGCCTTATATGATTATACATATTTGGATACATTTCAGCATGCAAAAATTGATCTATTTCACAGTATATTTATATGGTGATTTTCCAGGAGAGTATTTTTACTTTCATATTCTCTCAGGCTTTAGTTCCATGTTCACTATATGGAAGACATTATTACCTGAATAAGCAAGCACTCCCTTTCTTTTACTGGATCATTAGGCATCAATGAAGTAGTTTAGAGCGTCCAATAAAGCAGGAGCAGGCCTGCAATTTTGTTCAAAGCTTAAGTCTGATCCAAATGAACCTCGTCAGATCCTAAAAATCTCTGCTTACATTGTTAATTTTACATACCTCTGCACTTCCTGGTTCTAGTTAAGACTTGAAGCAAAGTGATAAAATACCAAGAGAAATCCTGTTCTTGTGAGAAATGCCTCAGAACAATGGGACAACCTGCTACCACATCAGAAATGCTAAACAGACCTGAAGCATTACTGCTTAGCTTGTTCCTAGAGAGATAGTTGAAGTAATCGATACACTGATAAACTTTTGGCTATACTTGTATTCGTTGTCATACCAATTAAGAGTCTGGAATTGAACTTGTGCAATTTCCATCCCCAACTTGCTGATCGAGATTCTCTCTTGGTTTGGATCATAGCTGGAGTTAGTGCTGGGGTTGTTCATCTGACCCCTGGGCTCTCTCATCCGGGGGGGAGGAGGGGGCGTTTCTCATAAAGACCACATTACACCAGCACTCCCCGATCTGTATTGGTTTCTTGCTTATTTCCAGTGGCAATTTAAAATGTGTGTGTCATAACTTAAAGCTTACGATGGGTTGGGTTCTGGTTACCTCAGAGGCTGCTTCTCTCTTCATATGACAATACAGTAGCTGAGGAACTTGAGCTAACAGTCGCCTTAGTCATGAAGAAAGCTAGTGGCAGAGTATTTTCAAAGAGGAATCTCACTGATTCACCCAAGATCAAATTTGTTAACAATCAGGGCATGATCACAAGCCTGTCTGTGCTCCTGGGCCTCTCTTCGAGGGGAGAGAGGAAGTGCTGAGTAGATGGGAGCTGGTGGTGGAATGGTTTTGGATTTGATTTGGAAGGGTCTGTCTCGGACACTGATCCTATTTGTTATGTAGTTTTACTGACAAAGCTTGGCACCTGGAGCATCAAGTGAATCTTTATTTTAATAAATTATATTAAATAGCATGTGTGAATGAGAGTAGATTGTACATACGCTCATGCTTATACTGAAGACAGAATGGCTTGTCAAGTTATATAATGTTAGGGTTTGTTCTACAGGAATTATTCCTTGCCTCCAGCTCTTGAATTTACTACAGCTGCCAAACACTTCCAAACCTCTCAGTCTCAATCCCAGTGTCGAAGAAATTCCATAGCCCAGGCAGATCAGATTTCGCATCAATATTTTGGTGGGCTGCTTGCCAGCGCCTTATCAAGAAAAAACATAATTACAGGCGAGACTGTTGCAAGTTGATTCTACAATACACCCCCCTTCTGTCTCCACAACTAATATAATAAAAGTGTTATGAGATATGGTATCTGTTCTTTCTTTAATCTTATTTTCATTTTGGTTCAATTGCTGAATTGGGGAAGGCTCAAGGTAATGTCAGAACTACTGACACTCATGTTCTTTAATACAGAGGTATCTTGAAAGTTAACCGGATAATGATGAAGGAAAATATTTTGTGGGGGGAGCTCCCTGTATAGGACTTACAAATACATGCAACTGTAAACATGATATCTAAGACACCTACAACTTTGCTGTGATCCCTGGCATTCTGCATTTCTTTCCTTCCTCTACTGTTTGTATGTCAAAAGGCTCTGCATTACTTGACTCAGAATTTGGGTCTTTACAAATCCATTTTTTCCTGGAAAGTTGTCATTACTTGTAAATGCACTTCCCAATGCTATACTTACCCATTTCTTTTTCTTATTCCTTGCATTATGTAGCATTGTCACCCTTCATGTTTTGATAGTGACAGTTCCAACCCAGTGCACCTAGATGCAGGCCATAATTTGCAGCACAGTAATATCTGCTTCAGATTAGAAAAAACAGCCAGTGGGTAGCATGATTTCATTTCCTTTCCTCTTACACACAGCACTGGCATAACTATTTCAGGTGCAAGCACCCATGAATGTCCTTGTGTCTGTCTTTAATGCGCGTACTCTTCTTTAGCAGCAACAAATGCCTTACTCTTTTTGCAATACCTTTGTATAGACAATCATCTTATGGGGAAATGTAGTCACACTGGCAACTCAGTGAGATGCAATGTTCAGGCAAGAGTTGCAATTGCAAGCAGGTCTGGCCTGGAGCTGAGAATCTGAGCCTACTTGGGACCTTTATAAAGATCCTGTTCTAGATGATAGGAGAAAACCATGGGGGAGGGAGGAGATGGACTACCCTTCACTCTGCCTCAGTTAAACTGTGTGTCCACTGAGCAGAAATATCACAACTGGGTTCCTCACAGGTCAGCATAGAACATATGGCCATTGGGCAGGCCTCACATTTTATAGATAGGTCTTTTGCGCCACTTCTGTGTATTAGCAGTATGTGAAAATATGTTGTCACTGGAAACTGTCAGTCTGCTTCCATACATCCTCCAGTACATGGGGAAAAAATAGCTGTCAATGCCCTCTTGCACTGCCGGCTCCTGCATAAACCAGGGAAGCCCTGCTGTTTAGAGAGCATGAACACATAATTCAGAATGACACACACCACATAAATATGGATACAGGCACGTGAACTACTTAGTTGTCCATAAAAAATACCAGCATTTAATATATCAGTTTCTGTTACTTCAATCTAGCATCAAAATGTGATCAAATCCTCTCTACAATGAAGCACTAAGGAACAGACCTTGAATGCAACACATTTATGTTTATATTTTGCAGAGTAAGTTTTCCATTGCTGTTCCATCCAGGACTTTGCTGAGTGAAATTCAGATGCCTATTTGACGCTACTTGTCGTGCCTTAGCACATAACAGGGCAGACCATGAGAAGGTTGTCGTCACCTTCTACTACAGAAGGCCTAAATAATATACCAATCCAGAAAACACTTTGGATTTGTAGTTCAAGACCTTGAAGAGTCAGGGTTTTCCCTGAAGATCAATGGCAAGTAAAGTGGAAGGATACCAACGTTCTGAATAAAAATCTCTTCAAGGACCCACCCAAAGTACCCAGTGGCTTTTCACTCCCCAGGAAAATACGATTCACTTTGAATCTTATCTGCACATTACCTGGCAGATGTGCTTACCTTCTCCATAAATGGGGACTGAGACACAATCCTATTTCTGACTGAGGAAACAGACTATGGAACACCTCATCAACATCCCAAACTATTATATTGGGGTATCTCTGCCATCCACACCATGTCACCTGCAGCAATCAAATGGATCACCAATCTAGACTTGGACATCTAACATTAATATTTCATATGACTTAAAAACAGCACTTTTTTTTTTTTGCCATGCGTGGAAATGAAGTCTTATTTTTCTCTTACTTGGACTTGTTAGGCAAGGGAGAGTGGGAGGTACAAAATGAAGAATACCCATTTTATTTTAATCAGGGCTGAAAGACAAAGATCATATTTTACCTGAGTAATGACAGGTAGACTTATTTTGTAGAAATTCTTACATGAGAGTTCCACAGTGAGGAACAACAAAAACAAAAACTGAAAATGCAGCATAAATGTGGGAAGTAGAGTTCTGATCAGCAAACCAGTCACAATCATCTGCATTCATACTAAAAAGATGGAAAAGACAAGTGTGAATGCATCAACAAAGTTCTGGAAAAATCCATGAATCACTTTGCAATGCTTTCTATTAAAGTTACTTCATGTTAAATGCCAACTGAATGTTTAAAAAGACTTTTTTTTGAAGGTGCAGGGAAGATTCTTGGCCCCTGCTCAGTGGATCAAGACAGCCAAAGAGCTGCACTGAAGAGGCAACCAAGTGTTCCCCTTGGGTGACATACAGTACAAGATGGGGGAAAACATTTGAACTTACTCCCCAAGAAGACAGAGTGGAGAAAGGAAGCATTTTGATGATGCAAGTATTTTTTTCAGCTTTCTATTCTGGAAGGTGCTCAGATACCACCATGACGGGCACGGTAAAATAATCTAAATAGAAGAGAAAAGGTATGGGTAGTGATGCCAGATTGCCTGCTATTGGGCTCCCCCAGGCAGAGCACACAGGTCAGACCACTGAGAGCAATGGGTAAGAAAAGAAAATAAAACATAGGAGAGGGGCCTAGGAAAAAAGGAGACCTTGGTTTTCCCCAAAGAAAATGGCACTATTCTCCCCTACTCCTAGTAGGCTGTTGATAGGCACTCAAATACTATCTTGATGAGCACAGACATGCCAGTCAAACTATAAATCCCTTAGAACTTGAGGCAAAATTTGCAGTGGCAAAAAAAAATCACTGATGCAGTTAAAAAACAAAGAAGACAGGGTATAAGAACTGACACTAATTATTGAACCAAACACATTTTCAGGGATTTCTAACTTCATATTAGAGTTCACATCTGAGAAACTGTAGCACAAAAGATGACCAAATACAGCTTAGGGTCACTTACAGTTTGCATTTTTCCAAACTGAACAAAGGCATCTGTAACGAGTATGAAAGAATTCAGAGCTAACTTTTAGGAACTCAAAATGGGAAAAAAACCACTAGTATCTATATTTTACCTGATTTAGTGCAGACATGCAAGTTATTACAGCATGCAGTTCTTAGCAGTAGAAGGAGGCCTGATGGATAGCAGCTGACAGAGATTGCTCAGAGCACACATGATTATAAATGAAACAAAAGGAGCCAAAACAAAAAATGAGGGCTTGGGTTTTTTTGGTCTCCATAGCTTGCAACATTGCTTAGGTTCATATTACTAATAAGGACTCAATCTCTGTGTTACTCCAGGTTTTCAGCAAAAACAGTTAACAAATGCATATTGTATCAAATAATATTTAACGTCTGTAAACACACACTGTAGTATTATAAGTTTATGTACAGGTGTACACACACACACCCCATGGTCTGGAGTTTTATAAAGAGTATATTGGTGAGAGTTTGTGATGGCTACATTATTGACAACTCATAATAGATATTGGAGATGCACACGTAATGCTGACAGACCCTGGTCATCGGCAGGCAGGACTGAACCTGGGGCCTCGGGAGCTTAGTACATGAGCCTCTACTGCGTGAGCTACAAGCCAACTGGCTATTAGCCAAGGCTATAGAGCAGACTCATTTTATCTCTGTAAGTGGTCTCAGTGCCACTAGATGGGACAGAACACCATATCCAGAAGGTGTGTGGATTACATACACACACACAACCACATGCCAACCTTTCACAAATCCTCTATACCTGTCAAAAATGCATGTGTACTGGAACGTCATATTCAGTGCGCTCTCAAAAACTTTTAAAGTATTACTAACTTTCCTTCTCCAAGCCTGTTGGTATTACCAGTTAACATTAAGAAATGAAATTTTTGCAGTAACTTTTTAGTTGACAAAAGAGTTATTTTGAGAAAATGGAAATCTGCACTGATTCCTCCCTCATACACAGATTGGGTTCGTGATCTCTCTACTACTACATTAATAGAAAAAAAAGTCACTCCGTCTAATAGAAACACTTGGAAAAATGAGGATGTCTGGTCACACATGAAAGTATTGCATACTTTTGCAGTTTAGTATACATTAGTCCTGGATACTCGTCGTTATGTTTTCATTTATCTATTTAATCATTTTAACTATTGATGCCCTGCATGACCTCTATGGGTTTTTTGTTTGTTTTGTTCCAGGTTTTACAAATAATGAATGTTGAATAGTGTGATGTAATGCTATTTCCATCATGCACATGTATTTATATGTTTTGTTTTGCTATATATTTTATATGAAAAATAAAATTAAAACAGGTAAGATCTTCAAATACCTTCCGATTTTCACACGCATTATAGTTTACAAAATGAGAGCAAAACCATGTAACACCTCATCTTTCTTAATGACGTCCCACAGAAGTACCACATTTTACTCAGAATGACTCCTCCTAGCAACTCATCTTGTCCTAGATCACAATTTATTGAATATAAAATGAAGGAAGGAACCCTGCATTAGTACATAGCCACCAGAATCCCCATAGCTAACAACTCTGAAGATCATGATTGGATTCAGAATGTGGTAAACCCACTGATTTTTGCCATTAGAAGATGGCAGCAGAACTGATGATTGAAATCTGGTTATTTCAACAAGTTGAGAAGATTATTATGAAGAAGATATCTCTGATAAATTAACAATTTTTCAGTCCACAATACCTTTGAGATCATACTGTTCTCAGAGAATAGTACTTCAGATTCTCTTTCATGTAATAAAAGTTATTTCATCAGGCCCAGTGAGTTCACTCTTGAGATGATCAATATCTGATGCATAGATGCTCTATAGGTTTCTGTAGTACAGGAAGTCCCAAGTTTTTGAGAAGCTGTTTTCCAGGAAACACATTTTAAAAACAAATTGTTGAAAAAGATAATCAGAGTAAAATTCAATATTCTCCAAAGCAACATAAATCTAACAAATGTTATATGCTGTAATCTAATAATATTCAATGTTCTCCTGGACGGTATAATGCTTCCTTCTTATGATAAGGAAAGAGAAAATAGCTTATTTAATCCATTTACATATTTCCCTGCTAACTTAAAACAAAATTATTCCAAAGTCTACCTGTAATTATTAAGAGCACTTCAGGCACTTTAATGCCTTTTTGTTATTTAAAAACAGCCATCTATTTCAGAAGCACAATTTCTCTTCAGAGTAATACTACGTGGAATATGGTCTCAGGTTGACAACATTCACGGATCTCTGTTGCTTTAGTCTTTCACAGGTTGGTTTTAATTTTTTCAAAACATGTTAATTTGGGGGGGGGGGGGGGGTTGTGTGTGTGTGTGTGTGTGTTTCTTTTACCTCAGCTTCTTGTTCCATTTTAGTGATATTTTATTTCTCTTTCAACTGAAATTCTACCATTTTTCTTTATGCTCAAACTGCAGTTTATTTGCCACCAATTGCATTCTAACTGCTTCTGCTGTAATTGCATCTGGGACAGGTGAAGACAGACCCTGTTTTCTGATCACTGTCCCTTAGCAGATTTTCCAGTTCTTGCTCTGGGGCTTTCTTCTTAAAGGATAACCTCCTTTGTAAGCATAGATCTTCAAGGGCATTTCTGTCAAGACCCTCATATGATCACAACTCATTCATTGTAATTAATCTTTAACCCTTAAAACTCAAGTAGCGTGCAGATTTTGATCCAAACCCAATTGACCTGGTTCTGTGGATCCTGCCAACTATGCCAAATGTGACCGGGTGCCTGGATGGGCCACACTGATAATGCTATAATCAGGGCAGACTGCAAGGAATAGGGCAGACAATCCTTCAAACTATATATCCTTCAAACTATATGGTTTATTCTATAATTAGATTCACCAAGCCAGTAACAAAATAGCTTCTGTAATATCACACTAGTCATCAAGAAGCCAAATACCGTCCCCTTTAAGCATTCCAGTCCTCAACTTCCATCTAGACAGCAAAGTCGAATATAGTGAGGAGTTATTGAAAACCTGATGCACCATATGCGAGGTCCATCAATCCCAAAAGGACCAGACACTTATCCCCAGGTCAATACGAGTCTCAGATTTTACGCAGATGCCAATCCTTTAATAACTATAAGACTCAAGGTTTAATAACACTGCTCTACAGCCAAAATGCTTCTGAAATAAATGTAGTCAAACTTTACTAATTCTGGGTCACTGAGAATGAAAATGATGCTTAAAATTGTTGATTGGCTCTAGTTTTCAAGATATGCTATTGGGTCAGTATATACAACCCTTGACTTGGGAATGGCAGAGGATAAGTGAGTTATGAAGGGAAGGGATCTCAATTTAAACCAGAAATGACTAAAATACATCTTTGACTGGATCTATGAATAAATCTATGACTGGGTTTGGACAGTACTTGCTTTTTAGGCAAAACAATGAATGATGCAATCTGAAGCTGGTATTGCGTCATACATGATATGAATTGCATAATGTTATTCCTAGAAGTCATGGATGATGCAATCATAACGAAGCTTACATCACTCTGCTGAACAAATTGCCCTATATCAGCTCTAGAAATCATACAGTGTCGTGCTCTCTTATTTGTCCGTGTTTGATTTTGCAAAGGGACACATTTCTGTTTAGCCAAAGTGAACAGAGATGCCTCGTACTTGTGTGCACAGTGCAGATAGGTTCTGCTATGTTTGTGGTGAAGTGACTTTTGCATCACAAAAGCGCAGTATAACCACTATGGTTAAGAAAGCCTATCACCTTTATTTTGGCTGCAAAATTGGAGATCAGGACAAGAGGTGGGCCCCACACATATGCTTCAACACTTGTGCAACAAATCTTCGCCAGTGGTTGAACAGGAAAAGGAAATCTATGCCTTTTGTAATGCCAATGATTTGGAGAGAGCCAACAGATCATACCAGCAATTGTTACTTCTGCATGGTGCCTCCAGTTGGGAAAGGTGTGTCAAAGAAGAAAAAGTGGACTGTGCATTATCCAAACATTCCATCAGCTATACGCCCAGTACCCCAATGAGAAGGACTGCCGGTTCCTGACGCACCAGAATCATTCTCACTTGAGTCAGACGAGGAAGAGGAAGAGGATGAAACTTCTGGTCCTGAACCATCAATGTCACAGGACCCACATTTTCTCCCATCCTCCTCCTCTGAACCACACCTCATAACACAAGGTGAACTGAATGACCTTGTCAGGGATTTGGAACTACCCAAGAGTAAGGCAGAGCTGTTGGGCTCCAGACTACAGCAGTGGAATCTCCTGGCAGGTGATGTTAGGGTTTCCATGTTCCGTGACCGTCAAAAGGATCTTGTCCCATTCTTCTTCATGGAAGGTGATCTTGTAGCCTGCAACAACATCGATGGTGTGATGGCAGCCCTCAACATCGTTCACGATCCAGATGAGTGGAGACTGTTCATTGATTCATCGAAGACGAGTCTTAAAGCTGTTTTACTGCATAATGGCAATGTTTTGCCATTTTGCCAGTTGGTCATGCAGTCCGTATGAAGGAAACCTATGACAACATGAAACAACTTTTGAGGTGCATAAACTATGACCAACATCAGTGGCAGCTTTGTGGTGATTGGAAGGTTGTTGCTCTCTTGCTTGATCTGCAGACTGGATACACAAAGTACTGCTGTTTTCTCTGCGAATGGGATAGTCATGCAAGAGATTCCCACTACATCAAGAAAGATTGGCCACTCCAACAGTCATTGGAGCCTGGGAGGAAAAGTGTTCAGCATCCACCACTTGTTGACTCAAGGAAGATTTTGTTACCACCCTTACACATCAAGCTGGGTCTGATGAAGAACTTTGTCAAGGCCATTGACAAAACACAAGCAGCTTTCAAGTACCTCTGTGGAAAATTTCCAAGGTTAAGTGAAGCTAAGATAAAGGAAGGTGTCTTTGTTGGTCCTCAGATTTGTGAACTTCTTCGAGATGATGCATTTGACCATGCACTGCGTGGCAAGGAAAAGACGGCATGGAAAGCCTTCCAGTTAGTGGCAATAAATTTTCTCAGAAACAACAAGGCAGACAACTACAGGTTGTTGGTGGAAAACCTCCTCAAGGCATACAAAAGCCTTGGTTGCAACATGTCACTAAAGATACATTTTTTGCACTCTCATCTAGATTTTTTTCCACCGAACTGCGGAGCAGTGAGCGACGAGCACGGCGAGCGATTTCACCAGGACATTGCAACAATGGAGAAACGCTATCAGGGCAAATGGAGCCCATCAATGCTTGCAGACTATTGCTGGACAGTGACAAGAGATGCTCCATTTAATGAATACAAGAGACAAGCCAAGAAGCGCCGAGTAGACACTGAATAGGACTAAACTATGTACATAATAGTTTTTTGCCTTTTGTTTCATAATAAATTTTATTTATATAACCCTTTTGCTGATTTTTAAAGTGTTACATAAACAGGACAGGTGAAATATTATCATGTAAAGCAACCATAAACTATGGACCTAGGTTTACAATTTATGACTAAAACTCTACTATCTACACAATATACATAGACATAAAATGTAAAAACTTAAATATCTTAGAAACAGTAGCCAATCAGTTGTTTTAATTGTCATATTTGAATTCAGCACATCAAAATACATAATAAATAGCACATTTTATCTCTAAAGCAAATGACTTCTCAAAAATTGTAGACCAGTGTAATAAAAGGAAGGAAAGAACAGAGTTGCTGTGGTTAAAAGATCAATATACATACAGATATCTGAAAAGCCCTTAGATCAGTTTCATAGCAGAGAAGGTGAGGCTGCTGATTTGTAAATATATTTCTGGAATAAATTTAAAAGGCTATAGTCCAATAAGCGGTCCAGGTGTATCGTTTGTTCAAGTTCTTCCATGAGAATTCCAGAGTAAATCCACAGTAAACCTGGAGACCTCAGTCTTGTGGCTTAGACCTTCCCAGTTGAAGTTTAAGCAGAACTGAGATAAAAAGGATCAGGCCCTAAACTTTCTTTAGAGTTCTCTAGCAAGCTGATAAGCCTCTTGACAGCAATTGTCACAGCAGAACCTTCGCCCAGTGAAGAATAGTCAGTGCAGATTGTTGCTTTGAAGCTAAACTTCTTTTTTCTATGCATACACAAGTAAACCAGTCGCATTCATTTACATAAGGCAATTAGCCATTCCAACTATCAAAACAGTTCACAAATGGTTTACCATGTGGAATGACAAGTTTCAAGGAGAGATTAGGACAATAATATTATTACACCACAAGTTCCATCTAAATGATAATATCCTCTTTTGAGCTCTGAAGGAATCAATAGAATACAGTAATAACGCTTTATGAGACAGGAACAGTATTTAGCATCTACAAGCTAATTAGATCACACTGTTAAACTTCTAACAGGATACAGGTAAACACTAACAAATACACTTAGCACCTATTCTTGAATCTCTAACAATACAGGCCAACATAATAAAGATTTGCGTTTACTTAACAAGGCTTTGATAACTATCTACAAGGAATGGCCTTGTTTACTATTTCAATACCCTTTTGATATGTCCTTAAGGGCTGCTTCCAGGTCACCCGGCTTGCTGATTTTTTAACTTTCACTGGCGTAGTGTTGCACTATGTTAAAACCGTAAAAAGAGCAAACACTACAAGAAAAAAATATACACAATTCTAAACCTTTTAAGGTGTGTCGTACACAAAAGGACACTAGTAGCTCTGACTCAGATCATGTGGCGTTGAGAAGGAACTGGAGATGCAGTCGGTACCCTCTATCCTTTATCACCTTGGATAGAAACCAAGGTGATAAACCATGAGGAGAGGCGAGGGTGTATGCGCAGACCAATGGACACTATTTCTTTCAAATTCTCTGGCTCCAGACTCATGGTGCGCATGCGTGAACCCCTCCCCGCCGTGGACCATTACCTGAAGAAGAATTATGCCTTTTTGCAATAAAGTATTTCTTCACACAACGCACAGTCAACCTGTGGAACTCCTTGCCAGAGGATGTCGTGAAGGCCAAGACCATAACAGGGTTCAAAAAGAAACTAGATAAATTCATGGAGGATAGGTTCATCAATGGCTATTAACCAGGATGGGCAGGAATGGTGTCCCTAGCCTCTGTTTGCCAGAATCTGGGAATAAGCAATAGGGGATGGATCACGTGATGATTACCTGTTCTGTTCATTCCCTCTGGGGCACCTAGCACTGGCCACTGTCGGAAGACAGGATACTGGGCTAGATGGACCTTTGGTCTGACCCAGTAGGGCCGTTCTTATATTCTTAAGGTAAACACAATTCCATATTTACACACAACTTCAATAGGCAAAGACAAAAAAATCCTTTTTAACAAGGAGGCCTTTATCCCATCAATTCTACTCAAGGGTTTGAACAGGAATTGTATGTCTGTGTTTTCAATGTGGTTTTTTTCATGGACTTTCTTAATGCCACAGGGATGTATAAGACTTGAGGCAATTTTTTTTGTTCCACAAACAATTTTAACATGTTTCCTTCATGCCTGAGTGTACTATTTCTTGCTTGCAAAAGGAAACCTGTCCTTAAAAAAATAAAGACTAATAATTAATGGTATGAACCTTGATTGTTAACATGGTTAGAGGCACGGGCTCAGATTTTACTGCTAGATTCACTACTTTTGCAAAAAGACCAAAACAAAACCATAAACAAAAGCATAACATGTAAATTATCATCACGATACATCCCAAATGGACACGGCCTACTCGCAAACCAAGGGTCATCTGAATCTCTCTCTGGCAAGGTGCTAAATTGGTCTGATTGTATATTCAGTTTATGTCCATCACTGGCGATCTTCTTGTGCCACCGAAGCTTTTGGCATCCACACGATTGCCAGCTGTGTATCAGCTTTGGCATTTGTTGGTATTCCAGTCTTATAATATCTTGAATAAATTTAAATAGGTAAGCTCCTCTATTATTTACAGGACATTACTTAGCACTTAGCACTGCAGTACCTGAACACCTCAAAATCAATGTATTCTCGCAAACATCACTGGGAGATAGATTGCTGTTATAGTCTCCATTTTACAGATTGGTGATTGAGGCACAAAGAGGTGAAGTGACTTGCCCAGGGTCACACTGAATACCACAAAGTCACAAGATAGTATACTGTACTAGTTAGATGTAGTGTGTAACCAGAACTATACACAACCCCCCAAAATGTATAGCCATTGTGTTTATTTGCAAGGATAGATATGGAGAGACAGGGGTCTCTATTCATTGGAATAATATATGGAATGATATACAAATAAAAGCCAAATATTAAAAAACCTCTTCACACTGAAATATAGTGGTATCCTAACCCCATTGTTTTCAATAGCATTAATAGTTTGTACTTTATAGAACTCAGGGCAGATCCTCTGATGGCATAAAATGTCATAGCTCACAATGTAGCTATGACAATTTGCTTCGAGGATCTGCCTAAGACATGGAAATTGCTGATGTTATTGTGAGAGTCTGAAGGCTACTGATTTCAGGCTCCAGTGTTGCATTTCAGTTCCTGACACAGTGCTCTCTCTCTCTCTCTGCATACAAGGTGATATGTCAGCTCCCACATAGGCTAAATGACGTCACAAGATATGCCAAGTGTTCCCAATTCCAGCCCAGGAACAAAACCAATTCATTGTCATTGGCAATCATCCAGTTCCCTCATGTCTGATCAAAGATAATCTTGGAGGAGGATGCAGCAGTGTCCTCTGTTTGCTTCTTTTCTAAAATTTACGTATCTCAAAGAATGTCCGTTTTTGGTTTAAAAAAAAAAAGTTTGTTTGAAAACTAAACTTTTACCAAAAACCATTTGCAAAAAACCAAAAAAAAACAAAAAAAAGGCTTTTCAGATTTCATCTGAAGGCAGAAAATTTTCAAAGGAAATTAAAAAAACAAAAAAACAAAACAAAAAACTTCCTGCAAAAAATTGACTTTTTTTTTTTAACCTACCCTAATAGTTGAGGAGCTGACTTTCTATTGATAAAGCTTCAGGCATAGTATTTAAAGCTCATCTGTCATGTTTACATCCAGTTTTAAAAGGATGATTCAGAATAGGATGGAATATCAGCATCTTTATGAGATTTTCCCCTCTCATGATAGCCTACTCTAGATTAAAAGTGCCTCCACTCACCATCTTCCCCCTAGCTTATCTAGGTTTTCCACTGAGTTTTGCACTGACCACTTATACAGATTTTCTTGTTTCATATATAGTAATGTGTATTCAGATCCACAGAATCAATTTACAACAGATCTGGGGGGTGGGTGGGGGGGAAACCATCTCCATTATTTCTTGGGGATGGATAAAATGACAATGGTCCAAACTGTCAAAGAGGCCTCTCAACACAGCTTCTAAATTTGTATGCAGTTTTACACATGCAGTGACTTGGAGCTCAGCAATATAAACTGTGCTCACAAACTGGGTAATCTATCTACCTGACAGGCATTCAAAGACAGTAGTTTGTGACTTCCTGGTTTGCACACACTATTTATATAATTTTTGCTCACAACATTATACATGCAAATAGAAGCCATTTAAAAAAAATATACCTCAGATCTAGTTTAATACATTTAAATCTCTTCCTTTCCCACTCCATGGCTGTCCATGCTCATCTATTACCTGGTAATCTCTACCTCAGCTACTGCAACCTCAGTTCTTCATCTCTGACCTGTCTCTTTCCCAGTCTTGCCTCCTCTCACCTATCCAAAACACCACTGCTGAAATCATTGTCCTCATCCACTGCTCATTCTTCATCCATCCTGTATTTGACTCTCCACACTAGTTTCCTCTCATCTTCTCTATCAAGGTCACACGTCTACAAAGCCCTACTCCAACTTACTGATGTTCTCATTTCTTCCTCCTCCTGTTTCCTCAACTCCCGTCAAGTCACCATCCTAAACACTCCCTTTGTTTCTTTATTCCCTTCTACTCTTCAGGCCTTCTTCCATGCTGCCTATTATGCTCAGAACTTCCCTCCTTTCATTGTTCAAGTGACCATTCTTTCCCAAACATATTTTTAAGATATTCCTTCTCTGGAGCTTAAGATTAATCTGTAAAGCAATCAAAGAAATAGATATAGAAATAAACAATGGTTATACAATAAACACACCACATTGCTAAACCTAAGAGATTCAGGTCATCTGGTGCATAACACAATATGGCCCTGATTTTGATCTCCCTTATACCAGTTTTATACCAGTGTAACTCCATTAATTCCAGTAGTTACACTCCCAAGTCATGCCAGAATAGGCAAGATCGCATTCAGGCTGTGTCTCTCTACCATATTGTTCACTTTAGAAAGTAAGTTGCTTGTGGAAGGGACCTCATCTTCCTCTTTTGTTTGGTACAATACTGAGTGCACTAGACACTACTTATATGAATGATCATTTTTAAAATGAAAATAAGGAATATCTTTTTCCATCTCTAGGTTCTTTTTATTCGCTTTAAGGACTTATCTATACTATTTAAAACATTCCTTCATGCCATCCAGTAGAAAAACACAAGAAGAGGGGAGGGAGGGAATCGAAACATGTCTCACGTTTTAATCATACCTTCCTCTCTTTCTTAGCTGCACTGAAATTGAATTAATCAAACAGTATCAAAAACAAAATCCCAATAAGCAGATCAAATTACTGGCAAACTTAACTGAATTTCATCTTCTTAAATATATATGCACAAACCTCCATTGCTTTTTTAAAAAGAAAGGGTTTCTGGAACAATGCCAGAGTTTCCTTCTTATTTTTGGATTAAAATTGTACCATAATACTAGGTACACTGCAGTCCGTTTGTTTTTTTATTCCTCTTGGTGTTTCCTGCATTTTAGCAGGCCAGCATCACCAGTGATGATGCTTAACAAAAAGCAAACAAAAAATAGCAGACACAGCAAAATATATTAAATTAGAGACCCACAGCATGTGCATTTAAGAGAAACTAGAATAGGGCAATGATTCTGCGTAGATGTATTTAAATTTACCACAACTGTAGGGATAAAAAGTTACCTGTCTTTGTTCCGTATTTTCACCTGCCTCCAAATGAAGACTGCAAGTGTTTTCAAAAAGGCTGAAAGGTTGTCTGGTGCCAGGTATTGTTACACCTTTCTACCACCAGCACTGCAAAAGGTTGTGCTACAAATGATAACGATCCCTCAGCATAAGGGACAAACAGAACTAGTGGAAACAGTGTGGGGGTGTGAGGAGCAAAGCAGGATCTGACCAGTGCACAGGGGGAGAAGTACAGCTCCATGAGGGAATACCAGGTATTCCAGAGCAATCAGGTCTGGATTAAGGCCTTCCAGGGCCCTAGGCACATTAGAGCATCACATCATGACTCCATCCCCACACAATGGCTCTGCCCCGCCCGCCCCTAATGGCAATGGCAGAGGAGACCTCCTTCCTTTTCAGAGACAGAAACTCTTCTCTCTCTGGGAGCAGCAATTGACATGCCACTTCCCTTCTGAGCAGCAGGAGTGGCAGCAGAGGCCTATACTTACCCCAGCAGCTTGGTGTATAGCACGGACACCCCTGGGTGGGTTTGTCAGTAGTGGAGATTGAGATTGAACTTGGGACGTCTGGATCTTAATGCATGAGCCTCTACTGTCTGAGCTAAAAGCCTCACCTCTTTCAGCCAAGGCTGTATCAGCCTCATCAATTGCTAGTTGACCTAGCCCCAACTTGACAGGGACAGATTGGGATACTGAGTAGGCATGGTTTATAGGGGGTTGGGCTGGGCTCACTGCACTCCTCACCTCTTGGTACACACTGAATCCTCTTCTGGAGCAATACTGACAACCCATAGAGGTGAATGGGGCAGTTCACACACTTCCCACAGCTATAATTTCAGGCTCTCTGCAGGTTGACAGATGTTACTGCACTGGTTACACCTAGTGTAACATTTTTCAAGCTTCACTTCATATCCACAATTGCTAAAAACTTACTCTTTCAAAAATGAAAGCTGAGACTCTGATGTAAACACATGAATCCCAGAGCTAGGGCTATAGGCATGGTCTGCAGTACTTATGCTTCAGTCCAGTCCTGTGTGCCATAAGCACTTAGGGGAGTAGCTTGAGGGGAGCCACTGGCTCTTCTTATATCTGGATTCTCTAGTCCTTGTTCTGGTGGGGTAGAGACAGTGCAGATGTGACAGAGGCTACCCCAAGCCTGGGGGTGGAACAGCTGCTGCGTGTAGGTCAAATGACACTTCATGTAGGGTGGGGGGTTTCCTTCCTTCCTAGACCTCCAGAGATTCCCACTGCACAGCCCAGCTACTCAGACTGTGCCCTACTGAAAGACCTTTGGCATCAAAGAGAAAACCTTAAATAACAGGAGTTTATGAAGATCCATAAGGCTATTTGGTTTTGTTCTGAGCCAACTTTCATCCATCATAACCACAAGTTCCTCTGGCCTCATTCCATGGCTCAATCCCAACCCTCCATTCTTCCCCGAAACAATGCTCTTCTGGGAACTAGGAAGCAAGGATTAGGCAATGTAAATTCTAAGATTAACATCAAGGCTGCATGACAAACTTATTTCCAACAGAAAAGCACTCCTAACTCACAGGGCACAGCAGCAACCATGTCCTGGCTTGCATCAAATCTGTGCCATGGCATCCTCCTCCTTAGGCAAAGGCCTCCTGCAATGTAATATTCCATATCTAATTCTGCCAGTAGAGGCTGTTACGATAGCAGCATTTAACATCCCACTCCTCATCAGAACGGACTGTATAAATTCGTCTCCACAATGCTCCCACGAGGCTCTGTACTGAAAGACCACAGGGTGCAATGTGAACTTTGAGCTATTCTCGCTACCACCAGACCAATCCCCTATACCTCACTTTAATTCAGTTCAGAAGCTACCACTTTTAATTTTAAAAGCAAAAACCTCTCCTCATGTAGAGGGAAATGTTGGCATGCCAGATTTCTGCTTAGAGTGCTCACTTTCGGCCAAGCTACAACCCCCTGAAAATATAGGTTTATAATGGAAGTGCTGAGACAACCTAAGCTTTGTGAATGGTATGTTACTATCTTTTATGAAATTCCCATTTCACTGCAATGATCTACCTCATTCAAGGGTTTTGTTGTTACAACCTCAAAAGAGTGATGCTAAGCCCTTATTGCCAGGCGCTTGCAAATTAACCGTGAGTGCCTCAGAACAAATATACTCATCCAAAGGGGATAAAGGAAAGCCTGGTACATTTAGCTCCCATTTCTCTTCCTCTTTCTCCTCCCCACTCTTTGCCACCATCTCTACATTGCTCCCTGCTCTTCCCTGAGCCCCCATTCCGACCTACCCCCCTATACTTCTGTTGAAACACTGTGCAGGCCTTTTTACTTCAATGACTATATATTCAACCATGCATTTGTTTTGATCTGTGATCCTCTACGCCGGTGAGCATTCAAACATAATAAATGCCTGTATTTGCCTTTCATATTGTACATTTGCACACAGCCATTGCACATTCAAATTTATTTGAATATGTGATCAGAGTTCTCTTACATTTAAAAAAGTAAAGATGTTTATGCAAAAACTGTCTTAAGCAACATTACAGTTGAAATTCTTCTGGGAGCAAAGTGTTATTCAATTTTTAATAATGTGAACAGCATCAAATTTTTCAAATGTAGGCACCAAAAAAGTTAGGCATTTAAATCCATAATTAGACACCTCAATAAGTGACCTGGTATTCAGATACTGAGCAACTTCTATTGTCTTTGACTTAAAACTGTTTTAAGTGCTCAGCTGGTCAAAAATTAGACCCCCACTTATAGCTTCCTAATTTTCAGCACCCAAAATTGGGACAATCGGTTCAATACAAATGCTACATTAAGGTGTTACGGCAGTATTTCTTGGACAGTGAAATAGTAGAAAATATAGTTTAAGCATATTTTAAAAAAACAAATATTATGGAGGCACTGGTTGTGGCTATGTATTTAAGGCCGAGTTGAATTTTACACTTAAAGCAAGGATTCATCATCTTGGCTTTTCAAGATAACCATATGGTCTTTTTCACTGCTTAGGTAGCTGTAAAGAGAACACATGCATTCAGGAGGAAATGGAAAGAGTGAAAATATATTGACCAATGTACCTGTAGATATAGGAGGACACAGAACTAGATTTGAGCAAGAAGTGTATCCTCTCTCAGCTCAGGTCCAAAAAGAGAGGTTATTGGGAACACCCAACAACTGCGGAATTTGCTTAAAAAATCCCTTAGGGCAGATATCAACATTCTCAAGATGGCCATAAACCCCAGGATAAATTCTATGAGCTGAATGATCTCACTTTACATTTCAGAAAGCACATTAAGGCATATTGACAACATCTTCAGGGTTTTTCAGTGGGACGGTAAGAAAGCAAGGCTATATCCAGATAAATAATACGGTATTGCTCGTGTGCCAAAGGAAGAAAATATATTCATTTATACCAACTAGATATTACACAAAACATTCTTTGCAATTGCAAGCACATCTCCTTGGATCCCAAATAAACACTGAAACTATAATGGATTACAAACATCAGTGAAATAAGATGCCCCAAAAGATGGAATTGCAGCCTTAGGAACATTTATGATGATTCAAACGAACGATTTGTACGTCAAAGCCATCAAGTTAATCCTTCATCAAATTTTGTGGGCACCATTCCTTTTACAAAGAATGAGTCTACTTGCCCCTGAAGAATGCTGGAAATTTTAAGGTTGAGATTTTAAATACTAAGTACTGCATCCATATACCCATGCCTTGCATATGTTAAAGCACAAAAAATACCACAACAAATAGTAATTTATCCCCCTTGCTTTGTATTTAGGACCTGATTGTCAGATTCAGCCAAGCCCTACTTGAAGTAGGAGACAGTTTTGGGGGGGTTGTGCATACGGGGCACAAAGATGGCTCTCTGCTGCCTTTGCAGCTACTGCATTCTGGGGCCCTCCGGGGGCCAGTTCAGTCTTCCTTGTTTATGGTAAAGCAGCCTATTAATTATTATCATTAAATTCTTGTACTATAATTGCACCTAGCAGTCCTAGTTATAGACCATGCATAGCCTCCACCGGCAATGGTGCCACAGAATCACCTTGGGAACCAGGCATGAAGACATATTCCAAACACTTACCCTTTGCCCCAGTTTATACAAGGGCCACAAAGGGGTGTACGTAAAGCTGCTATGCAGACCCTATGTGATATACTGGCAGAGTGGCACAAAGGAGACAAAGTACACAGAATCATACCCATTTAAGTTTGTATTTTGTATATTTTTAGTGTTTATCTGGGATCCAAGGAGATATGTTTGCAATTGCAAGGATAAATTTTAAATATCTTAGCATGTACAATGTTATTGTTGCTGCGCAAAGCAAGCTGTGTTTATTTAAAATCTTTAAGGGCCTTCCCAAACAAAGTCACATCAATGATTAATATCTATTTGTGTATATACAGAAACATAATATCCATTAGTGGAGGACTGAATAGCTGTAATTTCTAGATTGCAGCTACAAACCCAATTCAAGGTGGTAGTGATCAAGGATTGAAAACCATCAGATGGAAACAATGTAAAATGGAATAAATCTGTAGTCTGTTTACAGTCTCTTGAGGACAGGTGTCTATAAAACAAACATAATCAGAAGTGGTATATTGCCAACAGTCTCATTCAGAGCTCGGTCTTCTGTAGAAACACATTGTAGTCCTCAAGTTCAGCATAGGAAAGCTTTCTCTGTGGACCAGAAAAGGATTCCAGGTGTTCTCCATCGCTCATGATTAGAGCTAATCCAAAAATTGGAACTATTAATAATTTCCTGTGTGTGCATTTTTCGACCTGTTACAGTGGTCAACGTTTTTTCAAAAACTTGTTTAAAAAAATTGTAAAAGTTGTTCTGGATTTTTTGACAACCTCTCCCACATAAGCACCTCCAAATGTACTTTGACATACAGTTCTTAGGCTCAGTGAGACGTTCTCTTCAAAGACAGCGTACTATCTATGGCCTCTATTCAGCAAAGCACTTCATACAAGCTTAACACCACTGAGTTCAATGGGATTTAAACACATGCTTACACTTCAGTAGGTACCTAAGAGCTTTGCTGAATTGGGATATATTTTCCACACTTCTAGAGCACAGCTAACTAACATTTAAACACCACCTTGTCTTGTTTGAAAAGATTGGAAGTAATGGTAGCCAAAAAATAGGATACTGCAAGTGGCACTCTAGTCATCCAGCAGTAGGCAGACCCAAAACCCACTACAAATACCAGTCAACTGCTGCCATATTCACAAGGCAATATCCCAAGTCATGCCAATGAAAATTCACTTCACAGAGAGTACACAGTTTCATGCATGTGAAAACAGGGTAGAGCTAAATATATGGTAGGGATGTATAATAAGTGACGAAGAAAAAGAGGAAATGATTTCTCAGTGGAGTTTCCCCACTTTGGTTTGTGGTAGCAATTCAGTTTATTTCAAGTTCTGGGAAAGGTTGAGAGGATTTGGGGTTTGAATGTAGCCCAAACCTAACTTCAGAAGTTTGTCCATCCCCTTTTTCATGGAAATGGCATTTTTACGGCTCACCACCTCTTGAAACAGATTTGTTGTAAATTGAAACTCGACCTTTTTTGTACAACCAGTTAGTGACTAACACTGTTCTGCTGTTTAATAACTGTACACACTAAAAAAGAATATTCAAAATGTCCATAAACAAGCCATATTTGTGTATTTTGAAACTAGCAACCCTTCTAACTTATAAATAGTATTCTATTATCAGGAATATTCATGGTGTCCTATTCCATCACCCGAGGACAGGTTTTTTTGCCTTTATGTACTGGTGCTTAACAAACTGACCCAACACTTCTAACACCAGGGATGGGGCCATCCCTTCCCCCCCAGTATATTAATACTCACACAATGGTGCAATTTATGATTTTCGACTGTAATTTCCTCCACCGTTAAATTGTTATTGGGTGATTCCGTTTAGCTACAAAGCAAGGGTACATACTCTAACCATCACTGACATCCGACCCTTGAAAACTTAGTTAATTGTGGGGCCCTTGATATTCAAGGTTAGGTATCAAAAAGAAACAAAATGTCAGACTTGCAGGTTTTCCAGTTCTCTCGTTTTTCTGCATCCAGGCAAAGTAAAGTATCCTCAAAGTAAAGCTGCTAGACACTGTACCACTTATAAATAATGTACCTTCATGCTTTCTTATCTATAATATACAGTGAACCTTGCCAACCAATCGGTCAGCTACAGAAATAGTTCACAATTTAGGGAAGAGTATGTTGCCCTTTCTTTCTTTTTCTTTCATTCTTATTTTTAGTCACGCCACTCTCTTGGAAGGAAGCAAGAGAGAATTCCCAACAGCGTATAGGGAAATGAATAGAGGTATTGTTAGCACAAAGAAGATCTGAATGCTTCATAAGAATATCAGAGTTTGCTTGTCGTTTTTTCCCTTCTTCCTTTAAGTGTTTAGAAATTACTAACACGTTACCAAGAAGCAGCTTCTTAAATCTCATCCAGACTAATTAACCAGGGCTCCCGTTATGTCGGCAACCAAAAGAATCATTTAACAGAGTGTGTTATTGGCCATGAGGGGAGGGTAAAGTGGTGCACGCACGTGGGAAGGTGGGTAGTTTTTTTGTGTGGTTTTGTTTTTCCCCTTTTAATAACATGTCAAGCATAATTATACTCCTGTCATCTGCATCTACAGGACAAGTTTTTAGTCACGATATCTTGCCTAGCATGTAGATGTTGACAGGCTCCCGTGACTCTATTCCAGGCACTCTGACTCTAAAGACGACAGGACTCTTGCCAAGATCCAAGTAATAGAATCCCTAGGAGGATAAGACTGCCCTAAATGACTGGGATAAGAGAACATTACGCTAGAGAAGGGTACGGTTCACTTTTGGGCCCATGGGGTAGAGATCAATCTACTTGGGATGAGGGACTTTGATTCAGGATGTTGAATGTAACCTGCCTACACTTAAATTTTAACAACTCAGAGTTCTGGGTAAAACGTTGTCAAGGCACAGGTTCAGAGGACTAGACCATTAATACACTTTTGTAAGATCCTTAAAAATAACTTAACTGGCATGTGAAAGGGCTACCTAGAACTACAACAAGATCATAGCTTAAATTCACAAAAAGTCATTATTGTTGTAAGGAATGAAAGTTCAGAATGCATGAAGCAGCACAACAAGTGAAGTCACCTGGCAATGAGTGTTTGTGGTTTGATGTCATTATCCGGGGGGGGGGGGGGGGAAATCTACATACACACCTCCAACAAGGACTGAAATATTCACCAAAACATTAAATACCTCAGGGCCTTCTGGAAAAGGAGAAAGACAGATTGATGCATATACACTAAAAACAGCACAGCCTGCATCACACTTTTCCTCCACTGCCCTGCTAGAGGTACTATTGGCTTTCTAATTGAGAAAAACATTCATTCAGATGGGTTAAGGGATCAGATCTCCCAATGCCCAGAGAAAAATATTTTCAGTCTTGAACATTCTGTTTGGGGTTTGGAGAGCAAATTTGGATGTTAATTAAGAGGGAACCTCTGTGGCTGATTTTGCAAGTCACACACTTAAGAATGGAAATGCCTGACTTTTAAAATTCCCTGCTGTTTGTCTTGTTTTTACTGATGGCCTGTACATTTCTGATAAGCACTTGGCAGTGAACCAATATGAATTTGATTTAATCACTTTACAGACTCATCCTTTGAGTATTCAAGGCATTTTTACCTCTAAGGATAAATGATACCTGAAGAACCACATTTTAGAGTATTGCTTGCTGTTGTATTCAGTGCTCTGCAAATATACAACATACCATATATTGACAAAAAATCCTGTGAAACTGCACCAGCCTTAGAATTACCCAAGAGGCATAAAAACACACCTGATTGAAGGCTTATACTAGAACTATACTTGAATTTCTTCTGGCTCACTGTAGGTTGGTATGCAAAAGCAGCCAGGGCATGAAATTAATAGAAACTGCATGTTGGATGAGATCAAAAGCAAGTTTTGCACTAGTGTTTCAACTTTATCAAGGTTTGATAGCTCTCCTTGGAGAAGTCACTGACACTAATTCACAGCAATTCTTGAATTGTGGACAGCAGGTCAGGTTTTCTTTGGCAAGCTCCTTACTTTATGGTATGAAATACCAAAAATAAATACCATATAGGGAACACATGACGGTGAGGCGTAAAGGTTTTATCAGCATCAGTTAGAGAAGGCTGCGGGAACTCCCAAACGGCAAAGCCATGAATTGAGCTATGCAGTTCATCTGACATGAGCAACAATAAAATATTTATGCCCCACCACACCATCTTATTTCCTCTACTGTTGGCTGACCTACTCCAAAGTCCCATGGTGCTTTGCAGCCAGGCCAAAGGCAAAAGGGAAAAAAATACTAAATTTTAGTTACAGACATTGCTAACTACTGTAGGAGCAAAAGGGAAAAAAATACTAAATTTTAGTTACAGACATTGCTAACTACTGTAGGAGCAGTTGTCAGATAAACAATGGACTTTATAAGAGTCAGCTTCACAAACCTTGATAAACAAAATATACTGGGAAACCAGTTCTTACAATCAGAATTAACAACCAAGAATTGCTTACTTATTAAGTAACAGACAATAGACTGCATCAGCTCACAAGCAAAATTTTATTAAACAAAACATGGGATTTGTTTGTTGTTGTAGTTATAAATATTATTAAAAAAGAGATACGTATCCAGAATAAGAAAGTAGTTATTAAGGAACTAGTATAGTATATTTAGAATGCTAAATGATGTTACTCTAAAACCGTACTATGGTTAGGTCCTGTAAACTTTGCATGATTGTTGCTCTGTATATTGCAGGAAAATACAACAAGGCTTAAGAAATATACTCAACTCTCTGCCTTTAGGTATTCTGCTATATTTGGCTACTACAGACCTCCAATCTTGCAAATATGTATGGAGTCAGATAAGAGAAAGTCTGTAAGGATTATAGTGTTAGCCAATAGCACATACAATGTTATATATAATATCCACATATGTTTTGTATAACTATGCATTTTATTCATGTTAATCTCTTCCAAAATGCTTTTTATTTAAGTTAAACTATCTAACTACAGGGAGCTGTAAAATGTTGTAATTTTAGTGCTAGGTAATGAGACATTCCAGGGGGACAGGACAAGGCATACATTCTACTAATGCACAGCTAATGTGCCCTCTATATCAAACTATAGCTGGTGCAGGATGTCTCTAAAGGTCAACTGGTTACAATCTCTGCCCGGTTTATTGCAGAGTATGTGCCAGCTAGCAAAAAGTTTCCAAAGACATGTCAGAAAAAGATAGAGAAGAACGATGTGTTAGGTTTAAAGTAATGCAAAGAAATACTGAAACCCTCATCTGTTGTAAACAACCCTAGGATATAAAGAGATAAAGTGAAGTTCAGATTTTGAGACAGTTGACCAGCTGCACTGCTGCCTCCCAGATCAGTTGGTAAAGTACTGGCCTTCCTGTCTACATTTTTAACTAAGAACCTATATTAATCAAAGTTGACTAAGCCTACCTATTTGACATCTTGTTATTGAATTAAATTGAACCTGTAGCAATACATACCATATTACACAATCAAGCTATTTCAAAACAGAATTATTGGGATTATCTTGCATATCCTTCCACTTATAAAATGAGGCTTCCTTAAAACCATGAACCTAAGTGTACTACACTCAGAGGAAGAAAAATTATAACTAATACTTTTTGAACCCCCCTAAAATTACAAAATGCTGCTGCAATTTTAAGGGCTGGTATCTTCTTACCAGGGCTAAATAGAAGGTGCTTTTCACCATTACACAAACTCCCAATTCTGGTCCAGATGGGGTGCAAAGATATCAGACTCTAAATCTGTCACTGGTACAAGATGCAATATTACTCATCATGCACCTATGATTACTGTAATTTTAGGGGGGAATCCCATATTGTGGTAAAAAGAAGAAAACATTTCTGTGTTATTTATTTTTTTAAACAGCTGCTGTTTGAAGCTTCCAGGAGACCTGAAACATTACAGTGCCTAGCACAATGGGACCCTGATCCACAAGTAGGGCCTCTTAATGCTACCACAATACTTTAGAATAAGTCTCAGGGTGATGAGTTAGTGCACAAAGTGCAGGTTAGATATTCAAATATACACAGTAAATACTATTATGCTGGAAGGTTAATGGCTGCGATCAAATAGACCTGGTTAAAGAAAGGAACAATTTATTTGAGGCTAAATAAAGGCACAATTAAGTCCTTTTATTTAATGAGATAGCTGGAAACAACGGAAGCCACCACCCAAGGCAATGGGTAGCATACAGCCTAATCCAGTGCTAAATTGTATGGGCTGAGGGGTTCCTTGGCTGAAAACACAGGAGCTTGTTTGGCAAGCTATGCATGTTTTTGGGGGCAAAGAAAGACAGCGAAAAAGTCAGCAGATAGCAAGAAAAGACAGACACAACTCTCTGGGCACAGAACTGGCTGGAACTGGCCAGCTTGGTGATCAGAGCAAGGAAACTGTCGGCTGCTGTTTGTTTCTACTGCTTTCAGGGAAATATGATTCTGTGCACATTCGTTGTAAATACACAGAATTGCACCAAAGAGGATACCTGCCTCATTTCATCCATCTCTTCTCCTAATTGAAATAAACGTGCAAGGCTCCAAATATTGGCTAACTACTTGGGCCAAAGCAGTAACAATACAAATGAGAGATTCTCAGCTTCCCAAAAGAATAGACTTCTAGCTTTGGTAAAAGCTATTGTAGAGGACTTTAGTTTTAATGCCTCCTTCTGCCCTATAGTTGGACTCGTGGTGATTACAGCATCTACCTTTACAATCAGAGGATTAAATAAATAAATAAATAAATAAATAAATAGTCCCAGCTGATGTACACTGATGTAGCTCCTCTGAACTTCAGACTGGGCTATATCAATTCACACCAGTGGAGGATCTGGCCTAATATTTATAACTCTCGAAACTGTTTGTAAAATAGTTTAATTACGGCATATACAGAATACATGATAGCATGGTGGTCTGCACAGGGTTTACTGGCAGTAGTTTAGAATGACCCACCTAATTCACACATGACATCAACATTCATGAGTGTTGTGGTCATACCAAACTCATATGACAAAAACCTTTTTTGCTGCCCCGTCATATGTTACACAAACACCTCTGCTCCCTTCCGTTCCCCGAAAAGTTTTACAGACTGGATATTTCTGCAGAGTGGAAAAGCATCACAAAGTTTACCATGAAACAGGTTGTGATTAATGGTGACCAATAAAACCTATTAAGAGTATTGCACATCCTCAATACCTTCTGAAACCATACTGTAGAGTACTGGGACTATCAGTTTTTCTCCCTTTTTTCACATGATTACATTAATTTTCCCCAAGCCTTTTCCACTACTGTCTGTGCCATTTACAGTATCAATGGAAACTGATCAGAGAGAGAGAAATGTGTCAAGATTAATTTGATGAATGGACTTAAAAGCACAAGAGGTAAGAAAAAGAGTTAGTGTGAAGTAAGAAACATCATGAAAACCTGCATCTTTTCCATTACAGGTATTATTCATCCCAAGCTTTTAAGTAGAAAAGACTGACTCTTTTAAAACACTATCTCTGCCTCACACAACTAGATACAAATCAGGAGTACCACACAGTAAATCAAATAATTAGACAGATCAAGACAATGTAAGAACTGTGCTGCAAATAAAGCTGCATGATGTTCCCTTTAATAGCCATGATACAACCACAATATTTAAATATGTTCAGTTCTCCTGTGAGATATATTAGATGAAATATTTAGTGCCTGATCCTATGAAGACTTAAGGACCAAAGTAACTTTACTCACATGAATGGTCTTGTTGAAGCTACTCACATGATACTCAAATGCTTAAATTGTTGTGGGATTGGACCTAGGGAGATATTTACCTACCAATAAAAAAAAAAAGTTTAACTGTGTAAAGCAATAGTATACAATATTTTTAGAGAAGAAGCAAGCAATCTGTGTGGCACTGATAGAGGGAATGTAAATCATCAGAATATCAGAATGCAATTACCTAGAGTAAAATTATTTTTTATATATATATATAAAGGGTATATTTTTTATATATATACACATACATACATATATACACACACACACACACACACATATACACACACACACAACTCTACCCCGATATAACATGAATTCGGATATAACGCGGTAAAGCAGCGCTCCGGGGGGGCGGGGCTGCGTGCTCCAGCGGATCAAAGCAAGTTCAATATAACATGGTTTCACCTATAACGCGGTAAGATTTTTTGGCTCCCAAGGACAGCATTATATCGGGGTAGAGGTGTATATGGATTAACATGCCACATCACTCTGACAATAAGTGCAATGGGCTTTTCAATGACAACTTGAGGTCAGGACTGCATTTCTAAATATCTAATACCCAATTCTCCTGAACAAAATGAGGGTCTATAAAGGCAAAAATGACAGGGATTGACATTTCTTCTTAATCATCTCTTGCTCAAGGCCCTGGTATGCAGCTGTAGCACCAAGGCTTCCTCTCTGGAGGAACTGTCTTCTTTAACAGCCCAACAGGGGCCCATCTTGATACCCTCAGCTGCTGTCCTTTCAGGAGCCCTCCCTGAGTGACCAGCAGGGCCCATCACGGTAACCTTGCCCAGTCTTCTTAGGTTCTGGGCTCAATCTGCCCGCACTGACCTGCCCATGGTTCTGCTACCAGGCACCTGGTCTTCGGCAGCCTTCCCTGGGCTCAGTCCTGCCTGTAATGAGCTGTCCACAGTCCTGCTGCTCTTCCAGCCAGCCAGGCACCCAGTCCCCACCTCTTCAAGCTCCATGCAGCAACTGACTGCTCTATCTCTGCTGCTTCCTTTTATATGGCCATTCTGCCCTGATTGGTCACTCTAGAAGCCCCTCTGATTGACTGCTCTCCTGCAGACACTTCTCTTCTCTTTTCTGGGGCAGGGTGAGGCATGGCTGTGAGGCCTCCAGATCTAGTCCACCCCATCACAATCACTTATTTACAGGAGAAATTAAAAACAGGGGGTCATTTTTGCAAGTTCACACTTGTAACTGCACATTGACACTGATTTTTGTTCCCAGGAGATAAAGTCCATAAGTCTTTTATGTGCAAATGTCTTGGGACATACTAGTTCCACCTTTCGAATTTCAATTGTTAAAGCAACTATTGGACACCTGCACAGAACATACTTTCCCAGGGCCTCTGTGGTCTATAAAAAGACCCTCACTAGTCAGGGTGACGTAAACTCCTTGGCCAATTGTATAGTGTTTTGTGTTCCTTTTCAAGTTGAAGTTTCTCTATCAGCAACTATAATTCCTTGCAGAGAATGTCCATGCTGAAGCTTTTTCTAGTCTTAATATAAATATGCAATATAAGGCACTGAATCATCTATTCTCCAACAATCTTAGCATATGTCAGCACCAGCAGGATGCAACAGCTGGATAAATTATTAATCTCTGTATAAGACCATAAGAACGGTCACACCGGGTCAGACCAATAGTCCTACTAGCCCAGTATCCTGTCTTCCATCAGAACAGGACGATTTATTGAGTGATCCATTCCCTCTACTCCAGTCCTAGCTTCTAGTAGTCAGAGATTTAGGGTCACCCAAAGCATGTGTCCCTGTCCATCTTGCCTAATAGCCAGTGATGGGCCTATCCGCCATGAACGTATCTAATTTTTTTTTAATCCAATTATACTTTCGGCCTATACAGCACCCCCTGGCAACTAGTTCCACAGGTTGACTGTGCACTGTGTGAAGAACTACTTCCTTATGTTTTTAGTCTGCTGCATATTAATTTCATTAGGTGCCCTTTGGTTAGTGTGTTATGTGAAGGGGTAAATAACACTTGCCTATTCATGTTTTTGATGCCATTCATTATTTTATAGACCTCTATCATATCCCCTCGGTTGTCTTTTTTCTAAGATGAACAGTCCCAGTCTTTTTAATTTCTCCTCATTTGGAAGTTATTCCATATCCTTAATCATTTTTATTGCCCTTCTTTGTACTTTTTCTAACTCTAACATACCTTTTTTGAGATGGGGTGACCAGAACTGCCCCAAGGTGTGGGCGTAACAAGAATTTATATGGTAGTAGTAGATTTTCTGTCTTATTATTTATGCCTTTCCTAATGGCTTTTTTTGACTGCTACTGCTCATTGACCAGATGTTTTTAGAGAACTAACCGTAGTGCCTCCAAGATCTCTTTCTTGAGCGGTGACAGATAATTTAGACCCCATCATTTTGTATGTATAGTTGGGATTAAGTTTTCCAATGTGTATTACTTTGCATTTATCAACACTGAATTTCACCTGTCATTTTGTTGCCCAGTCAACCAGTTTGTGAGATTCCTTTGTAACTCCTTCCAATCTGCTTTGGACTTACTATCATAAGTAGTTTTGGATCATCTGTAAATTTTGCCATCTCACTGTTCACCACCTTTTCCACATCATTTATGATTATCTTAAACAGCACTGGTCCCAGTACAGATTCTTGGGGTCCCTGCTATTTACCAGTTTCCATTGTGAAAACTGATCATTTATTCCTACCCTTTGTTTCCTATCTTGCAACCAATTACTGATCCATGAGAAGACCTTCACTCTTATCCCATGACTCCTTACTTGGTTTAAGAGTCATTGGTGAGGGACCATTTGAAAGGCTTTCAGAAAAAGTCCCAGTGGGTATCATGAACTTGATCACCCTTGTCCACATGTTTGTTGACACCCTAAAAAAATTCTAATAGATTGGTGAGACATGATTTCCTTTTACAAAAGCCTTGTTGATTCTTTCCCAACAAATCATGTTCATCTGCGTGTCTGATAATTCTGTTCTTTATTATAGTTTTAACCAGTTTGCCTGGTCCTGAAGTTAGGCTTACCAATAGATAATACAATAGCCAGGATCACCTCTGATTTTTCTTTTTAAAAAATCAGCATCACGTTAGCTATTCTCCAGTCATCTGGTACAGATACGGATTTAAGTGATCGTTTACATACCCCAGTGAGTAGTTCTGCAATTTCATATTTGAGTTCCTTTAGAACTTTTGGGTGAATACCATCTGGTCCTGGTGACTTATTACTGTTACATTTCTCAATTTGTTCCAAAACTATCTCTAATGACATCTCAATCTGGGACAGTTCCCTAGATTTGTCACCTAAAAAGTATGGCTCAGTTATGGGAATCTCCCTCACATCCTTCATTTAGCTTTTCTGCAATGACCTTGTCTTCCCTTAGTGCTTCTTTAGCACGTTGATCATCCAGCAGTCCCATTGATTGTTTGACTCCCACTTCTGCTGTGCAAATTTTTTTATTGATAGTTTTTGTGTCTTTTGCTAGCTGCTCTTCAAATTCTCTTTTTGCTTGCCCGAATTTATATTTTCCTCAGTAGGATTTGACTTACCCTTTAAAAATTGGATCTTTTTGTCATTACCACTTCTTTTATTCTGTTGTTTAGCTATGGGTATCAATACCTATTTATTCTCTCCTTTTATAATGGTGGAATAAATTTCATATCTATATTTATGAGCTGTGTATCAATATTCTACTACACTGGGAGTAAACAAACCTTGTGGCCAGTCATTTATGACACCTCACTTTGGTTGGGCTTACCTTGAAAAATTTCACTTCATGTTGACTTTGACATATAGAAAAGTATACATTTTGCCTAGTTACCTTTGACATCTGAATGTATTGTATGTTAAGTACATTAGTTACCATTCTTAATGTACGTAATCAGTGTTTGTGGTTACCATCTTCCAGCAATAGACCATCCTGTTAAGCTATCCTTTGTCATTCTACAGAGTTTGTAACCACAATAATTTAAATATCTTTAGCTCCTCAAATCTGATCAATCTTTTTTAATAATAAGTCTGATTTCTTATGAAAGGAGATTTTATTTCCTCAGTCTTGACTACAGCAGCAAATATGACAAATTTAAACCACTATACCATATTTCAATGAAAACCAAATCACAAAAAGGCTGTTCCTCTTGCGTAAGTGTTACAGAAGTGTGCACTTAGCAAGGGAGCAGTTTCTCAGTCTGAAAACTCATCTTGTATGAGTCACAGAAAACAGCTTCTGTTAGCTGGTTTAGGGGTTCAAGCCCAGAATCATTACTGATATACAAAGCAGTCTAAATATTATTAATCAAATCAACATTTTCTGGGTACTAACACACCATCCATAGAAAGGTTTCAGAGTAGCAGCCGTGTTAGTCTGTATCTGCAAAAAGAACAGGAGTACTTGTGGCACCTTAGAGACTAACCAATTTATTTGAGCATAAGCTTTCGTGGGCTACAGCCCACTTCTTCGGATGCATAGAATGGAACATATATTGAGGAGATATATATACACATACAGAGAGCATGAAAAGGTGGGAGTTGTCTTACTAACTCTGAGAGGCCAATTAAGTAATACCCACCTGCTGAAGTGAAAAAACAGATTGACAGAGCCAGACGAGTACCCAGAAGTCACCTCCTACAAGACAGGCCCAACAAAGAAAATAACAGAACACCACTACTGTCACCTTCAGCCCCCAACTAAAACCTCTCCAGCGCATCATCAAAGATCTACAACCTATCCTGAAAGATGATCCCTCACTCTCACGGATCTTGGGAGACAGACCTGTCCTCGCTTACAGACAACCCCCCAACCTGAAGCAAATACTCACCAGCAACCACACACCACTGAACAAAAACACTGACCCAGGAACCTATCCTTGCAACAAAGCCCAATGCCAACTCTGTCCACATATCTATTCAAGTGACATCATCATAGGACCTAATCACATCAACCATGCCATCAGGGGCTCGTTCACCTGCACATCTACCAATGTGATATATGCCATCATGTGCCAGCAATGCCCCTCTGCCATGTACATTGGCCAAACCGGACAGTCTCTATGCAAAAGAATAAATGGACACAAATCTGACATCAGGAATCATAACATTCAAAAAACAGTAGGAGAACACTTTAACCTGTCTGGTCACTCAATAACAGACCTAAGGGTGGCAATTTTGCAACAGAAAAGCTTCAAAAACAGACTCCAACGAGAAACTGCTGAACTTGAATTGATATGCAAACTAGATACAATCAACTTAGGCTTGAATAGAGACTGGGAAAGGCTGAGGCATTACAAACATTGAATCTATCTCCCCATGTAAGTATTCTCACACTTCTTATCAAACTGTCTGTACTGGGCTATCTTGATTATCACTTCAAAAGTTTTTTCTCTTACTTAATTAGCCTCTCAGAGTTGGTAAGACAACTCCCACCTTTTCATGCTCTCTGTATGTGTATATACATCTCCTCAATATATGTTCCATTCTATGCATCTGAAGAAGTGGGCTGTAGCCAACGAAAGCTTATGCTCAAATAAATTTGTTAGTCTCTAAGGTGCCACAAGTACTCCTGTTCTTCATCTATAGAAAAGTTTTCCAGTACTGAAAGTTTTAGCGATATACTAATTTCTTGTAGGGTATGAAACCATATCTATTAAAAAAAATATCACATCTTATTACCATCTTGCTTTTTCCTTCCTGCCCACTCCAACTCTGATATGATTTTAAGAACCAATCTCTCATGAACTCCTTGAATTAGAGATTAGTGCTTCATGACATTTGAAAACTGGGCTTTAGTCTTTTATATGGGATAAATTAGAAACTACTTCTATAGCTATAACAAGATTTTGAGAGAGGGAACATAGTTTGTAATGGCCTAACTATGCTCCCATCAAGTTCAATGTGAGCAGCGATAGGTGAGGACTGAGCACTTTGAAAATCCCATCCTAAAATCATTTTGGAAGTGGATAAAGTCAGACAGGAATCAGAATATATTATATGATTTTTAAAGGTTTGATTTCTCACTTGCTAGGAATATTTTTGCTGACAGTACAAAAATGTTCAGGACCAGTAAATAGGTTAATGTTTGTAAAGCATTTTGAAAATGTCAAGCACCATATAAATGCTTAGCAGTATCATTCTCTCTTTAGAACTATCAAGGTATGAAAACTTAGCACTAAAAATCTGAGAAGATCCTAAATTTTTCAATTGTATACATCATTCATCCATTGCTTTGACAGTAGGTGATCTTTTATACTTCAAAACTGTCACTGATCTCTTACTCTAGCAATGGTTTTTTTTTTACATTGTGTCAGGTTTGACCATAACAAAGTCCCAGCCTCTGGACCCATTTAATTTCTTGGGCATGAGCATACTCAAAATTAAATACAAAGGTGAGTTTATAAACTCAGCTTGTGAGAGAATTTTTCTGAATGAAAAATACCCTTCATCTGTGCAGTAGTGCTAGAATTCTATGCACTAGATGGGTGTGCATCATTATTTCTATTATTGATAATTATTGGGGGAGGGAGGAGTAAAGCTTTGATTTTGACTATTCCTTAATCAACTGCAGCACACAAGGTCTCAGTCAAAGATTTACCTTTGTCCATTTTTGGTTGTTGTTTTTTTAAGCAATTCAACAGTTTTTAAAACATTGACCTGTGCGTCCGTGTACTGAGACAGTCAATAGTAGTGATATTTGTGATGCTAGTTATTCCAATGGGAATATCCATCCATTGGGAAGTGGACTGCATTCAAGAACTTCACCTTTTTAAAATGTGAAAAACAACCACCGGCAATCAAATGGGTTCATAAATTAAAAATGGTCTATATATGTTCTAAATATCAGCTGGCACCAATAAACTGTATGTTCCACAAAGAAAAACATACATAGTGTGTGGTCAACATACAGTAGGTCATTAAACAAACCTACTCATGTCATGAAAAGTATGGGGAAATACCTTATTTAACCAATAGACTCAGAAGGAACAGCTCCTGTTCATTCAGTATATACATCTTTTAGAAAATAAAACAAATATTTATACTCCAACATGGACTGGAAAGAACAGATTCTGGTGGATCTATTGCATAAATATGGATTGTTGGGGTTTCTCTCACCCCTCAAACTGCTTTGTTACTGTAATTAGCTGAGTCAGGGAACAGGCAACAAAGGAGTTTACTTCTGGGTCATACCACGAAGTATGCTTAAATGAAGTTGTTTCCGTCACGGTACCTGCAGCAGGGTCTATGCATTGCCATGGTGATTTCAGTCCCCTCTGCCATGACTCTGAGTACATCAAGCTCTTATAAATCAACCTCAGTGATAAGTTCATCCTTCGTCCTGGTCAGTAATAATGTAAAGTAGTTTACACATGTTGGTTGTCCGGGGTTGTATGAGACTTCTCTCAGTCCATCCCCTTGTGAACAGTTGCCAGGAACAGAAAACCACACCACAATTGGCTTTAACTGACAACTTGTGGGCAGGCTGAACAGAGAGATGGACAAGTAAGTGGACATGGAAACTGAACTACTCTCCCATTGCTTGTGCCTGCTGCATACCTTTCTTGTGAATAAATAGATGACACCATGACTACCAGTCTACCACCTTCAATGAGCAAGAACAAGACTCCTATCTAATTAACTATTTACCTGAGGGACTGATGTCTAGACTTAGGGCAACTCATGTTGGTATTAAGTAAAGACCGCACTTTTGAGTTCTTAGAGTAGGGGACTGAGAATCAGGAATCCTATATTATACTCCCAGCTCTGAGCTTGAGCAAATTATATAACTTCTCTGATCATCCATTCATAAAATGGGTATAGTAATACTTACATCATAGGAGTGCAGCGATTCTCAGTGTTTACAATGACCTTAGAAGAAAGGAACTAAGAGTACAATCATCATTAAAACCTTGAAATAAGAAGGTTTTTCTTAATTATATACACAAACCCCAAATCATTTCAATATAAAAACAAGGCTTTAAATGAGAAAAAGGCAACAAATCACAGGCTAAGGATAGTGGCTCTGTCCTTAACCTGAATCATTGGACTTTCCTGCCCCATCATTATACATATTCACTGGCTAGGAACAGGATAGCAATGTTAAATCAACCAGAGTCAGGACAGTCAAAGTTAAGTCAGATTCTAAATGTTAAACGTAGTGTTTTGCATTTAATAAGAAACACATTGTTTCCTTAGGAAACAAAAAGAAAAAAATAAAAGGCTCTTAAGTAGAACAGCAGAATCTCTTTACTTTTATCTACACACAACTTGCTAAACACACGGAGCTGAAAATAGCCAGAGCTGAGCGAGAAAAAATGGAAGAGTGTTTTAACAGTGAAGTAAAACCACAACTAATGACTTTAGGAGACAGGAGCTAGGTGGACAAGCAAAGCATTAGGGTTTTAAATATACGGTATTTGGCTTCACCTCCCAAGTAAGTGGGCTGGCACAAATTCAAGTAGGCTGGTCTGGCATGCTACTGCCTCTGAAAGGGACCACACTGCCTGATGGAAACAACCTCAAAAGCCACAGAGAGCACTGGCTTCCAAAGCCAACAAGGCGGCAACCAGACTGGCAGACAAACAATGCCAGAGGTTCTGTCTTGGCAGAGAGGAGCCAAGCATTGGGAATGGGTTTCTCTCTCTCTAAGAGAGATGAGCAACTATGATCAGTAGAGGGGATACAGGGCCATCAAGTAATATCGTCAAAGGCCACAATGAAAGTAGGTTAAATCCAAGTATACTCCCAGAAAAAAAACCCCTAAAACCTAACACCCTGATTGCAGAAATTAAAGAAGTCATGCATATATTTAAACTTACCACTATTTTGTCAAAAAAAAAAATAGATGTCTTTTTCATCTCACTGATGATTGCCAAACAACTTGTATTTGAACTATTTTCCCCTGTGCCATGTGATACACTGCACTGTTGATTAGTTTCCTTTGTTGCAGATACCTCCTGAGCATACAAACCAGGCACCATGGTTTCCCATGAACTTCTATAAAAAAATCTGTTTTCCCCATTTCAATCGAAAACTAAAATTTTCTTAGTCTTTTATTTATTTATCTTTCACTCTGCCATGTCAGACATGAATTTGTAAGAATCTGATCATGACTGATGAAACAAGTGGTGTGATGAACCAAGAGCTTTCATGTTTTATTAAAACTTTGCAGGCAGTCCAGAATTTGAGAGAGAGGTCTCAGTTGGTCACCCCTATATATAATATCCATACAAAAGAATGCAGGTGTGTCAAACTCCTGGGTAGGGGCTAGGATCTAATGCATTTGATACATCTGCAGAATCCCAACTTCAGTTACAAAGAAATTGTTTCTAGCCTTTATGGTTGCCAAGAAGATGTGAGCGGGCAGAGCTCAGTATCAGATAGCTTAAAACAACATCTCTAAAAGAAGCATAAGAGTAAACCCTTTGCATCTCAGGAGTGTGTTATCTCAAATGTAATGGGGACATTTAAGGGACACATTTTCAAATGTTTTAGGCATGTAACTGAGTGCCTAATTTGTACAAAGTTATTTCAATTATGCATATAAGTCCACCATGCAAATGGCCAAATAAAGAAATATCAGAAACAGTGCTGATGCTAAGAATATCCCGGACCATTCCTTCCCAGAGTGATGCTGAATACAGCGGTTACTTTGTATTTGGTTACTACATAAAGGCTATATTCTACATAGTTTTAGTGTGAGCCTCCCCATTGTCATCAGTGCAATCCACAGAGGATCAAAAGTAGTATATGGTCTTAACTTTGCAGCTCTAACCAAGATACCATAATTACAAATATAAATTTGGCCCTCTACAGAGTGAGTTTGACAGCTCTAGCCTACATAATAAGATGTGCTGACACAATGGTGTCAACTTCAGTGATACACTATTCACTTTCTGTAACAGACAATTAAAGTGCCACAATGAAGATGGATGTGTGAAAATGATGCGGAAGTGTATTGAAGATCACAAATAATCTGTACAAAGGTTTTGAGCTGAGCAGTTCAATTTGTTGCTCTTATGCTTCCATAGTAACATGCTTGCTTTGGGTGTTCCCAAGCAATCAGGTGTCTCTCTAGTGTAGTGATGGGATTTTGAGCAGGAGAGTGTCTCTTGGGAAGAGGTTTCAACTTATCACACCCCATACACACAATTTAGCACTTTCACAGTTTATTTTTAACTCTCTGGTAATAATCTCTTTACTCAAGTAGCTCACTCCCTTCTTCCGGGGTATATCCGGCTTGGGAGGTAAATGACTAACAGACAAAAATCTTTGTTTAAGGGTTTCAGAAGCAACTAGTGATTTTGGGAGCCCCAAATTTTGGGTGCCCAATTTGAGACACGTTAAAAGGGCTTGATTTTCAGCGGGTGGGTGGTTAGCAATACCCGAAAGTCAGGCTTGAGAGAAATCAGTGAGACAGGTTGGGCACCCAAAAAATCACTTTTGAAAGTATTGACTCCTCTCCTTCCCCTTGCTGACAGGACCCAGTAGTCACTTCACTGTAGTGCTTGTAGTATTTGGCAATTTGATGAGTGTGCCTTGAGTGTAAAACACCATGAGAATCTATTTTTCCGCTGAATCTCTCTACCATTTGAAAGGTGCCCACTGGGAGAGGGGTGCAGAAAAGAAGGGAAAAGGACTAGAGCATTCTGGTCAGGAGACTGGGTTTCAATATCTTACTCAGTAGTATTTTGGTACAGATAGAATTTTTTCCTTTTTAAAAACTAGCCTTCAAAGGCGATGTCATTTTGAAACTTTGAATTACTCACGTGAATGGTTACTTAAGTACAAAGGAGTGGAAAGACATTTATTTTAGTTTCAGAACTCAGAGTCAAAAGTGAGCCAGGGAAACTAAGTGTAATTTGTGTTCCACTGACAGTTCTAGAACCAGAGCCAGGATTTCTTAAAGGGGGAGGGGAAAAGGTGGTAATAAGAATGTTTGAACTTTAAGGTCCAGTACCTGATTATTTTATTTTCTGAAAATCAGAAGTGTGCAAAGTAAAATAGTATTCCATTTTCAGAGAGGGGATGAATCCAAAACCAGTCATGGCTTTGCAAAACCAAAACCTAGCTGAACACATTTTGGTAAAGCCAAAACCACCCTGGTTTTGCTTATTAGCTATAGCAGATGTAATTAATTTGAAGACAGTGAAAGTCAGAGAAACCTCAACTTTCTCAGGTAATGGCACAAATAGTGAACATGTGCAAATATTCAGCTTTTATTCATATGTACTTTAATTCCTATCCATGTTCCAATTAATCAGGTAACTACTTCAGTTATCCATATCGCCCTTTGTAATAGCTTGTTTTGTTTAGTATTTCTATTGGTCAGTTTTAATCCCTCACTTTAGAAGCTGTTGAACTAGTTCAAAATGGAAAATCAAAATGGCCACCACCTTTTCTGTGGATATTGTCCGACTGTAGCCCTCTCTAATTTTGCCAGTAAACCAGTCTTCAGACTCTGCCATACGTACACTAACTTTCAAGTTTTTAATATACATCGGGTAGATTAGGTAGTTAAGTTAAACTACTTCAGTTGAATGCGAGTTGCCTAAACCTAGTTCTTGATTTTCAGCACAAATTGACACACATTTTGATGTTCTTGGTGCTGCACAAGTTCTACCTACAGCTGATCAAAACTTTGCTGTCTTGAGGGGCAGTTTGTTCTTTAAAAGTGTAGATTTGCATTCTCAAATTCACACACTTCCGCCCTGGCGTGTCAGTGCTTTCTGTCTCTTTGAGAAGGCAAGTGTGAAATTATATGGTCTGTACACTTTTACATAAAACCACTCAGTAACTTTGTAACTACAATATTTTTGCTTTTCACAATCTTAATCATAATGCAGTGTTCACTGAAAAGCAACAGCATTTTTCTGACTCTATACCAATCACGTTTTGAGAATTAGACACACGAAGTTTCATCTGTTTTTACTCTCAGTCTTATCTTTTTAAGTTTGAAAGTAAACATATATCAGATGTAAATTATTATTACTGTGCCACATTATCACCAGTTACAGCTAGCATATTCTACAGTAAGTATATGTAACAGCACCCCCTTGTGTCTGATGTATTTGATGTTGTAACTTGTGTAATAGAACCTAACTTTCATTGTTTATCATCAAAGCCTCTAAAAACCAGAACTACCCTTTGTAGGAAGTTAAAATGGCACAGAAATTACAACTACAAAAGAAAGTCTAGTTGGCTCCTGGAGAAAGACTAAAATAATTACATAGTGTATAACTTGAGTAAAAGACAAGAGTGAAGGGAAATAAAATTGGGCAAGAGTATTTGAAAGGTGTAAGCATCAACTGGGGAGAGAGATGTTTAGGGTGCTCCAAAGTGGTATAATTAGAAATAATGGGTATATAAATAGCAAAGGCTGACGTTCAGGAAAGCCTTCCTAAGAGGCCTATAGGTTTGTGGAATAATTTCCCAAGTGATATGGTGAAAGGGCAGACACTCAAGCCATTTACAAAATGGACAATACAGTCAATTATATATGGTAGAACACTCTTTCACTGGTAACCAGCATCTAAAATAGCCGAATTCTGCAAGGGCCTGATTTTCAGATGTGCCAAACACTTGCTATTCCCATTGCCTTCAACTGGAGTTGGGGCTACTCAGCACTTCTGAAAGTCAAAGTCTAAAACTTTTTAAACTAATTTCTTTGGTCCCAAAATATTTTTTTTTAAAGAAAATGTTCAATTAAAAAGACCAACAATGAACTATGTGGCAATGCAGGGTGAATACACTACTCTACAAGAGAACACGACTCAGGGCCACATCAGAACGCTCCTTCCAGACTTATACCTATTGGAAGAAGGGTGAATGCGACTGTCTGGGACCTATTACACCACAAGGGTCCTTGTTTGGAGCACCTTGTTACAAACTATGGATGAAAGGATAAGTATCAGCTTCAAAACAGCTACCTCCACAGTGGGATGTGGTCTAACCAGTTCAACTGGAGAAGGTGAACCTATTCAGGTGCACAACACAATCCCCCAAAAGATATATTTGTTTTCCTGCTTAAGAAAAAAGTAAGTATGGCAGAACAAAGGGTATAACACTGGTCCCGATGAACCCCTCTGTGAAAGAGTAACCTACACAAGGCTGGGGAGATAGTTTGTATGCATGGTTTCTATTGGATTTTTCCATTGGGAATGTGGGAAAGGATTTCAGGGGAATCTGCCAGTGTTAAAGGAGCATTCACCATGGATAGGGTTACCAGATAGCAACTGTGAAAAAACGAGACAGGGGGTGGGGGTTAATAGGTGCCTATATAAAAAAAAATCCCCAAAAACGGGACTGTCCCTTTAAAAATGGGACGGATGGTCACCCTAACCATGGAGAACCCCCACATCACCAATTGCCCCCTCACCCCAGGCTTTTAAACATAGCTCTTGAGATGTTCAAACCCCTGGCTTCCCCTGGGACATGGCCACACTGGGGAAGGCTTAAGGTACTGCAGCTGTAATGCCGCCAGACCCCAGTTGTCGGCAGGCAGGATTGAACCAGGGATCTCTGGAGCTTAGTGCATGAGCCTCTATAGCATGAGCTAAAAGCCAACTGGCTCTTAGCTAAGCCTGTAGAGCAGACTCATTTTATCTCTCTCTTTTTAAGAGATCTTGGTGCCACTAGATGGGACAGAACTCCACACCCAGAAGGGTGTGGGTTACACAGTCACAGAGATAATATGCTATAATTAAAAGCTAAGTGTATGTCTTGAGAAGTGTGACCTGCTTCTAATTCCTAAGTCACTTCCTGAGGGAAGTGAGGGTCCCATAGACTATATAACTTGATTGACATTGACCGAGGAGGTCTTCCACAATACAGAGAAATAAGGAAAACTAAAGGAGGACTATTGGGTATTGTGGACTCTTACAAAAAAAAGGTTTAAAAATATGCCACTCAAAACATTTGGTTTGTAGGTAAGCATTCCTCTGCAATTCCGCACTAATTCATGAAAACAAAGTGAAATGACTAGTCTATTATTCAAGCTGAGTGAAATGAATCTGGTAAGAAAACAGCATAAATGAAGTGCTAGCCTCTAAGTCAGGCAACCTACATTCAATTCCCTGTTCTGACACAGACTTCCCCCTCAGACCTTGAGCAAGTCACCTCACCATTGTGCGTCTCAGTTCCCCATCTGTATAATAGGGATAAAAGAACCTCCCTGCCTGATACAGGTGCTGTGAAAATAAATACATTAAAGATTGTGAGGTGCTCAGATACTATGGTGATAGGGGTCACGTGAATAAGTAAGATTAGAGACATTCGATAACCTGATATTGTCCCTTTCAACACTGTAATAAGGCCACACACCTCTCCTCCTCCAAAATGCTCTACTGCGATACGTACAAGAAACCAGCCAGATCAAGTGATAGCCCAGCTGAGAAGCTGGTTTTGGCTGATATTGTGTTTATTTTTTAAAATGTAAATAAATACTTGGAAATGATTTTGAAGTATTCGTTTATGCCTTAGCCAGCTTAATTTACCATGTGATCTTATCACGGTTACTCTCATCCTCTCCCCACCTTCCCTCCTACTGGTTGTCACCATCACTTGTTGCGCTTCTCAAATTAGACTCTAAAATCTTTGGAACAGGGACAGTGTTTTTCTGTGTGTTTGCACAACACTTAGCACAACATGGCCATGATCTTAATTGTATTGCTGTAGCTCCCAAAGGCACCAAATTCAGCATGCACTCAGTCTCATCAGCACTGATGGGAGTTCTGGTACATGGTCACTGTGACAGATGGCAGTTATAAATTGTGAACTTCATTTCGTTTTGGTGAATCCTGTTTCTTTTCTGGGACTTCACTTGTGGATTAGTAGAGGATTGATGTCTAGTTGAAGGGCTATGTCTGAGAAGCTGGCACAGACCGAGCTAGGGACATCAACTCTGATTGTTTTTGTGACTGGGCTGGTAGTTGACAATGCAGTTTCTACACAGAAGCCAATGGTGGTGAGAGGATGGGGGAGAAGCAGCTGGAACCTGAAATTCTCCCAGTTCATGCATATGGCCAAAAGGGCAAGAGACTATATTTAAGGGGGAATGTGAAGGTGACCATGCAAGAAAAAACAGGCTAAGGAGACGGTCTAATGATGCTGACCGAACCCTGGACTCAGAGGACAGGTTGAGATCAAATATAGGGTGTCATGTTCAAGATGGTTTGTTATTTTTCAAAGATCAGTAACTCTCTAGTGTGCTTTGTTAAGAGCAAAGTGGTTTTGGTTAGGAAATTCCTTTGTTGTTCCTGGCTTGCCTGACGTGTTGTTCCTGAAGGGGTTAATCAAGAAGCTCAGAGCGCCCCTAGAGAAGTGGAACTCTGAGGGAGCATGTATAAGAAACTGGGTTTGATAGGGACGGGTCACTGCTTCTGGGGCCTAAAGCAGCAGGACTGGAGTGCAGGGTCTCATTGCCCAAGAAGTGTGTCAGACATGGGGTTTACAACCTGGGAGTGTGCCTGACAGACCCAGAGCTAGGAATAGTGATCAGTAATTGGGGGCTTAGAGACCCATTCGATTCAGCAGTTGGGTCCACCTACAATAGACTGGTGTCCATCCAGAGAAGGAGACTGGGCCAAGTTGTGACAAGTACATTAAAAAAAAGTGCTCTTAAAGCGTGTTACCAGGTAGCTAAACAAAACCACTGGCACCAAATTCTGCAGTCCTTAAATGAGGAAAACTCCAGGAGTTTCACCTAAGGACTGCAAAATTTAGCTATATAGAGGAACATGGACAGAGGTCATATTAAATAGGACACAAAGCTATAAAGACTCCTTATTCCTAACGAGAAAAGGGTTTAAATTTGTTTCTTTCATCTTCCTAGACATCTCCATAAATGCAACTGGATAAACAGTTGTGTTTTGCCACCTTTCCCCATCTCTACCCGCTAGACACCAAGGGGAAACCTCTAAAAATGATCATTAACACGTTTTGGAACTTTGATTTTGTCATCCGTCCATCAATTAATTCATTCCAGAATTTACACTCCTCATATCAATTGAGGCATTTGTTTTTTCTGGTTAGTCATTCCAAACCTCCTGCCGCTTAAAAACAGAATACTGCAAGAAATAAAAACAAAAAGCCATACATCTCTGTTTTAAAAAATTACCATATTATGATTGCACCTATATTTCCTTCAGCTTACTTGAGCAAAAGTATCTTTAAAAAGTAGTGCTCTTAAAATTAGTCTCTAGCCATATTAGAGATCTGCCACCCAAATCATATTGTGGTAGCCATTATTTAACCTAAAAAAAAGTGTATACTATGATCGAATATAGCCAAACTTCATGTGATACTGGCTCTGAGCTACAGGTTTAGAAAAATCATTCAACTAAAATGTAATCAAACACTTGAAATTGTTCTGCTCTATGGAAGTCTGTGGTTAAAAAATCAGATTACAGTACCTGTAATCTAGATATCAACAAGAGGTGCAGGCTGGCACTGTGCCCTCAGTATTCATACAGGAAAAATAAAAGAAGCCTGCACTGTGATTATGATATAATGCAGTGAACCTGTCCATTTTTGAGTTGTTGGCATGAAACTGCACCTCTCTTGGATAGATCTCAGTGTAGGAAGAGATGAAAAAAGACTATGGGAAATTTAGGATTATTTTCCTCATTAAGATAAAATGATATATGCATTTTCCAAAGATTAATAGTCTCATTTAACGAGAAGTGAAGTGTATATTTGTCGACATTTAAAGTCACAGTCACATAACTGATAACAGATGTTGCTAGCCTTATTTTCATGTCATGATGTCCAACTACCTTATCTCAAACTCTTGGAAAGGTGTTTATTTTTATGGTTTAATTATTTCTTGTTTACATAGTGTGATATGTTTGGGGTTTAAAGTTTTCTTTTAATCACTTCTCTGACCCATAACATAGAGAGGATGTGATGAAATAATGTGATCATACATTCACACTGGGATGAGGAATCAAATGGTATGACAGAGAGGAATCAAGGTTATATTTACTGGTGTGAGAGTTTCTAAAAACAATAGGCACCAAAACAAGTGGCCTGATTCTCAAAAGTGCTGAGCACCCAACATCTTGCACTAATTTCAGACTACCATTTTTTAAAATCTTGGTTTATTCTCCCTTTAGAGCAAAATTTTCAGACAGTGCCCTCCATTTTTGCAGGTGCAAGCCTTAGGAGCTAAATTATGGATGTGACTTTGTGCCCATTATTTATACAATATAATTGATCAGCTGAGACAACTCAGTTTCTGATTTGTGGGACTTAGATATCTGACTGACCTAAACTGCAGGCACAAAAAAATGTAGATGAAGAATTTCATTATTTACTCCAATTATTGTGGGACTGCAAATATAAAGGGCTGCTGAAGGCCAGGCTGAAAATTTGATCGTAGGCCTGAAACTTTTAGAGCACTTTAAAACCATTAATTAATTAAGCTTTACAACACACCTGCTAAATACAGTGAGTACCATTATAAAAACACAGTTGCCAACATTTACCACACTGGCATCTTGAATATCACCATTTTCCCTATCTTAAGGGTACTGCAAATCTCTCTCAGAGATCTCAGATGTCACTTGATAGCAAAGGTTTGCTAATGCTGACTTTAATATAGATCAAAAGAGGGTAAATATTACTGATAAACTGAGAAAGAGGTTCAATGGGAGCAGCAGCAATTCTTTAAGTCAATAGGAGCTTTATTATTGATTCAATGGGAGCAATATGAGGCCTCAAATGACTTTCCAAAGGTCACACTGCTGTTCTGTTCAGAATTGGTTTCAATTCCCAGGAATTCTGACTCCCAGTCCTTATACTAACCATTAGACAATACACAGTGAGTGAAATCACTGTCAATTGGGGTTTTGCTTTTCATTTCAGTAGAGCCAGGATTTTACTCAACATATCTGAGACCATACGGACTGTGTCTTTTTGTTCTGCATTTGTACAGCCTAGAGTGCAATGGGGTCTAGTCCATGATAAGAGAAAATAAGCATTTTGTTGCCTCCCAAAAATGTGCAATAAAGCACCCAAAACAATTTTCTCTTACCTATGTTATCTATAGATTACTACATACTGCGAAATAATATTACTTCTTTTTTAAAAAGAGCTGAAAACTAGTCATTAAAGCCTTAATTCAGGAAAGTTTTTGATGTGAGTACCCAGGCACAGGCTTAAGTACCTTGCTGAATTGAGGCTTAAATAAGAACCTATACTGTACCGAAATGACTCATAAAAGAGATTTTTTTCTTTCAGGCCTGACAAATCATTGCAGCTCTTGCCCCAAAGCTATGTACCTAGGAAGCAGTTCTAACTCCTTGATACAATTCTGTTCTCCTCAGGATTTAGGAACCGTAATTTCAATCACATCTCAATCATGACTCATTATAGCCTCATTCTCCACTACTAAAAATGCCAGCTAGTTCTGAAGAACCACTATAATGGATTGCAGATTTGCAAAGCCCAAGCAAGTTCCTGGTGAGTAGCACATACTGTAAAGTAATTACAAAGTATTATGATGCTGTGTTTTAACATGCATGCACCTGCCTCCTTGCTTTGTACAAACAATACACACCACATTTCCTTTGCAAAGACCCACCTTCTTTAAGGTGAAAAAATATAATAGAACAAAACAGAATTATAATCTTTTCAAAGTGCTCTCTTTGTTTTAATGAGGAAAGGTGTGTGTATGTGGGGGGGTGGGGGTCTTCAAGTGATCTCTCTGCTTTTACAGAGCCACAAGTTCCTTTCCAGACCCGCACTATTAAACAAGGCCCAGGTCTACATGGTTTGAATCAGACCCACTTTGCTCCCTCATACTGGGGCATCCAGGTGCAAAACCTGCAGACATCTTCCCTCTCTGCACAAATAAATTAAGGGGCGAAGAACCAGAGATCACCTTGGGAGAGGTTAGACTGTAGTTTCCCCCACTCCCTATTTCCTCTGCCTGCCATGCCCCTCATGGTTATCTGCAATACAAAGAAACCTTAGGTGGCTAACCTATTACTTTTGACCACAGTGGTCAGGACTGCCTGTAGCATTGGCAGTGCCACAACCACAAGCCATTGCATCTTTGATCAACAGAGGTGTCAATTAGAGTCAACCGCAATAGCAGCTTTTGTGGTGCAGACATCAGGCTGATACTACCAACTGATAGATGCTGTGAAGATAGCCCAGGGAAATTTGGACAATTAAATTAATTGGAAATAAAGCGGTTATGTGGACGCTTAGAATTCTATAGCTGGGAGATCATTAAGAATACAGAATAATTCAAAACTCATGCAAACAGCAGCCATTTGCTTTGGCAGATCAAACGTAAAACAGCGATGAAGGATAAAACTGAACAACAGTAACAATATAAAGACAAATTCTTTAAGTATATCAGAACCAGGAAACCCAAGGGAGATTTAATGTTTGCAGGCTATCAGGGTGTACAAAGAGTAAAGAGGATATAGAGATTTCAGAGAAGCTAAATCATTTATTTGCATCAGTCTTCACCAGAGAGGATAACAGGAAAATAGCTATCCGGTGGTTGCCCTACAGTTAGAGGCACTGTCGATGACAGCAAAATTAGTGATGCAGGTGATGAAACCACTCAGGAAATTAAACTGGATAATTAATAAAAATATTTAACTTATTTATACACCCAGCCTTTAGGTGAATTAGCAAAGTACATTCGGGGGAGTATCACATCCAGAAGGAGTTCATTGTTTTCCCGCAGGAAACGGGAAAAGAAAGGACGCTGGCAATACTCCAGATTAGATGGTGCCAGGCAATGGGGGTTCTGAAGCTTAATGTGGTGAGGCTCCTTTCATGGGTGGGGCTCTGTTGATGAAACTCATTTTCATTCCATAACAAAACAAGTACTTTTTCTCCACTGGAGTGTCACAGAGTTCTGGGCTTGCATAAAAGCAGATCAAACCCACTGTTGTGCAATATTATATATACACCTAAAGCTATTGCTGTCATAAGCGTAACTAGGAAATGCATAACTGTTCAAAGCTAGTCTGCTCCAATAATCAGCCTTAAGAGGGTTTGTGTTTTATTTAAAAATTACTTCTTCTCGGTCTTATACTATATAGAGAATGTGACAAGTACTGGAATACAGAAAGCTTCACTGCAGCCAAGAGTGAGAGCAAGCTGTTGGCCGGATATCCTGATCAGATGGCTACTGTCACTCTTGCCTATGGCTCTCCACAACACCGCCAACACCCATTAGTCTAGACCCGCAGAGAATTCAGAGTTCAACCCTGCCAAAGGCAGATCCTTCCGGGCCTCTGCAGCTGCTTAATCACCACAACATTGAGTACTGAGCAAACACTGCATAACGTTTGCACTTTATGTTTTAGGTTTTGCAAAAAACGTGACATGGCTATGTATGTCAACATCTTGGAAATATATACATTTGTTTTTCCAATGTGCAAATACATATGGGTAACATATTCAAAAGTACTTCAGGGCTAGATTTTAAAGGTGTTTAGATATCTAAAGATAGGTACTTAGTGGCATTCTCAAATGCACCTAGATTCCTAATTCCCATTGATTTCTAACTAACCTAACCTACTTAGGCTCTTTTGAAAATCCCACTAGACACCTCTCTGCATCTTTGAAAATCTGGCCTTAAGAGCCCAAGTTTTGAAAAATAGTATGTAATTTAGAAAAACGATTATACCATGGTGTAGATGTATGTACACACTTACTGACCCTGGAACAAACAACAAAAGGAGAAAATATATTCCTAAGAACAATGTGAAATTACTATTAGTCTTCTGACTATAATGATTTCTGTTGGAATACAGTGATATTTACTCTGCCCCTTATAAAGATTTGTAAATTGTAAAAAAGAAACACAAAACAAAACAAAAATCTTTTTCACAAGAGGTTTAACTGCCTGATCTCATAGTTTTGGGGGTTTCAAAAAATCCAGAAATGCTTTTGCTATTACCAAATAGCTAATATTACATCTATGGTATGTAGAATCACTGTCTGAGTTATAGCATGAGCTTAAAATACGAAGAGAATAGTTGTTTTCTACTGAAATTCTCTCATACAGCCCATAATTTTACTGATTCACAAAGATTAGAGCTTTCTAAAAAGCTAAGCATAGAATATTACCTCTCAACCTGCCATACTGTTTGCTTGATACCAACCTACTACAAAAATTGAACCAATACCAAAAAACAAATCATAAGAACAGAAAATTCCAAGCAATGCATATATATTGTGTATGTATATTCTGTATGTACCAATCCTACTGGCCTCAGATAAGCAACACTCCCATTGAACTCAATAGTTTTGCTTGAGCAAATGAGTACAGGTTGTACATCAATATACAACATTTTTATAATACCATTTTAGCATTTCCAGAAGGATTAAATAATAGTAACACAAAATGAGACAACAGCAGGTCTTTGTGAAACACTTGGACCCCAAAGTCGGAGGCTGTATTAGATAATGAGGAAAAAGCTGAAATATATTCTCCGGAGTGAAATAAATGCTGAAACTGCAATGACAAAACTCAAAGAAAGGAGCGTAAAATACAGCTGTAGTATGCATGGTTATTGTGATTCTAAATCTGGAACTTATCACTAGCAACTACATTGTAATGCAGATGTGTATCAAAATGCATCATATGCTGGCTGATAACTGGGGCCAGGGCTGGCTCCAGCTTTTTTGCCGGCCCAAGCGGCGAGGAGGGGAAAAAAAAAAAAAAAAAAAGATAAAGCCGCGATCGGCGGCACTTCGGCGGCTGCTCTACCGCACTGCTTCATTCTTTGGCAGCAATTCGGCAGCCGGTCCTTCCCTCCGAGAGGGACTGAGGTACCCACCGCCGAATTACCACTGAAGACCCGGACGTGCCGCTTCTTTCCATTGGCCGCCCCAAGCACCTGCTTCCTGCGCTGGTGCCGGCCCTGACTGTGGCTACAAATATCTCAGAATGATAAACATCTACATTAAACAAACAAAGGGAAGAAGTTCTCCATCTATGGTTACCATGGCTGCTTTGAATTTAGGCATTATACACACGGTCCTTCCTCTCACTGAACAGTTTTTCAAGCCCTATGCGGTTCTTCACATTTGTAATTGGATATTACACCCAAAATTCTCATGTGCATCCCAGACATTCAACATGTATTTTAATGGTCATTTTGATATTTTACCAGTAGTACTGTATGTAGTATAAACTAGTGTTATAGGACCCTCTAATGGAGGAACATATGAGCTGCAGTGCCTACAGCTAAGAAGGTGCTGGGGTAAGAGGACTGTCAAAATTCCCTAACTTATGTGGTTCAGGGACAGACCCTCATTATGTTAATGCATTTTTATATTTCTTTGCTTTTTAAAAAACAAAGAAAATACATTTATTCTTAAGTCTTTTCTTTTTCATGTATCATCTTATTCGACTTGCACTTGAAGGCACCGATGCTGTGGTTTGTAATAAATATTTGAAGTTGCAGACTGAACCACCAGCAACTCACTCTGGCAAATGCCTGCACTATCCCATCTATCCCTACTCTCTTCACTAGAGCACCCTGAAGTTTGCAGCCAAGCATCTAAGAGATAGATGGCACAACAGTCAGTTTGCAGTTCTTGACACTCACCAAGATAGCTTAGGGTCAAACCGCCAGATTTGAATATGGATGGCAGCTTCCTCAAATCTTTAGTGTATTTGGATCAAAGCTTTTGCTTTGGGTCCTCTCTGCTGTACTATTTTTTTCTGTAACTGATTATTGTACACCTGTGGCTAGGTGTCTCAATCTACTGAATGTCTCACTAAATTGGAACAATTAAGAATATGGGTTTAAGAGGACTAATATCAGGGTGACTCAAGATGCTAAGAGGTGACAAACATGTTCTTTTTCATAGTAACTGCAAATCTACCTCAATCCTTTTGTGCAAGACAAAGATTCATAGATTCATAGATTCTAGGACTGGAAGGGACCTCGAGAGGTCATCGAGTCCAGTCCCCTGCCCTCATGGCAGGACCAAAGACTGTCTAGACCATCCCTGATAGACATTTATCTAACCTACTCTTAAATATCTCCAGAGATGGAGATTCCACAACCTCCCTAGGCAGTTTATTCCAGTGTTTAACCACCCTGACAGTTAGGAACTTTTTCCTAATGTCCAACCTAAACCTCCCTTGCTGCAGTTTAAGCCCATTGCTTCTTGTTCTATCCTTAGAGGCTAAGGTGAACAAGTTTTCTCCCTCCTCCTTATGACATCCTTTTAGATACCTGAAAACTGCTATCATGTCCCCTCTCAGTCTTCTCTTTTCCAGACTAAACAAACCCAATTCTTTCAGCCTTCCTTCATAGGTCATGTTCTCAAAACCTTTAATCATTCTTGTTGCTCTTCTCTGAACCCTCTCCAATTTCTCCACATCTTTCTTGAAATGCGGTGCCCAGAACTGGACACAATACTCCAGTTGAGGCCTAACCAGCGCAGAGTAGAGCGGAAGAATGACTTCTTGTGTCTTGCTCACAACACACCTGTTAATACATCCCAAAATCACGTTTGCTTTTTTTGCAACAGCATCACACTGTTGACTCATATTTAGCTTGTGGTCAACTATAACCCCTAGATCCCTTTCTGCCGTGCTCCTTCCTAGACAGTCTCTTCCCATTCTGTATGTGTGAAACTGATTGTTCCTTCCTAAGTGGAGCTCTTTGCATTTGTCGTTGTTAAACTTCATCCTGTTTACCTCAGACCATTTCTCCAATTTGTCCAGATCATTTTGAATTATGACCCTGTCCTCCAAAGCAGTTGTAATCCTTCCCAGTTTGGTATCATCTGCAAACTTAATAAGCGTACTTTCTATGCCAATATCTAAGTTACTTTACTTGTTTTTTTCATCAGAACTGTAACCCCTTTTCTCTCTCAAAAATTTTTTACAACTACATTGTACAAATAGGGATTTACATCAACTTTGTATCAGCCCCCTGCCCCCTTTTCTGACAAAGCTTTGCATTCTCCAGACACATTGAGATACAGCCAGATTTTGTCAGACAGCACTGAAATTAATTATTTGAGTCAGATCCTTTTCAACCTAAGGCTTCAGTGAGGAAAAGCGAAGGGAAGAATAAAATGAGGGTAACTGTCATTTCTCTAAGACTGCCACTCATATGACATACTAATTGAATTTCCAGGCCTATGATGTGCTGTTACTAACCCAACCAGCATTGCTCAGTACGGCATTTGTTTTGTAGTTTGACAGATAGGGGGTACTTTGACCTCTAATCCCAATAGAGGATGCTGGGTCATGAGTTGTGTGTTTTGTGCTGGACTGCTACCTGCTGCAAATTCCCATCTGAACATATGTTTTTGTACATTGCTTTCAACACTATCAAGTAATTTGTAAAACAGGCCTGATGTCATCATAGAATAGTCCCAGAGGTGAGACTGGGGGGTGGCAGGAATCAAGTGGAACTCATTTTGATGTTGCTCAACAATGAACAACTTTCTTTGTTAAATAGACAGGTTCAAAGGTGAAATAAACCAAGGTAAGAATTTAACAGGGAGCTGGCAAAAAAGAGCCCAATACAGGACTTAAAAGGTTTTGGGTTTTGCTTTAAATAAACTGAGGAAGTGTGTGCATTCATTTCAGTGGCTCAGCATCAATATCTTATTTTTAAAACCCACTCCCTTTTTTCTGTGGTCTGGTCTACACTTACAAGTTAGGTCGACATAGCTACAGCACTCGGATGTGAAAAATTGAGAGCTATAGCTATGCTAACTCTAATCCTTGTGTAGATGCAGCTAGGTCAATGGAAGAATTTTTTCATTGATCCACCTACCACCACTCAGAGAGCTGGATTACCAACAGCGATGGAAAAAACCTTCCATCAATGTAGGAAATGTCTATACTACATCGCTACAGCTGCATAGCTGCAGTGCCATAGCCAGACCCCTGTAATGCCTCTAGTGTTGACATGGCCTCTCTCTCTGATGCCATGAATTCATCTACCATCTGTAAGAGGATTCAATCTTATAGGAAGGCTATGGCACATCTTTAGATTACAGCTGAGCTGGCACAGGAATCAACAGGAAATGTAACCATCAAGGTTAGTAGTCAAATAATTTCTTTAAAAAGGAAGAAAAGAAAAAAAGATCTATCCTTCATCAACACTCCACTCATCAATGTAAGCTGGTGTCTTGGGGGATTTGTAACGGGATACTGAGACTTTCACCTACAGATCACCAGCTTAAATCTGGCCCAGACTGGCAGTGACCAAAAGTTGTTACCCCATCTGCAAGCGGTTTCTAGTGCCTTGTGTCAAACAAGGTGGTGGTGCTTCAGGGGCGACACCCACAGGCAAGGGCAGCGCGCAGTGGAGTCGCCTGTCCCACCCCACCCCACCCCCAGGAGCCACTGCCGGACATGCTGGCCACTTCCAGGAGCGGCATGGGGCCAGGGGCAAGCAGGGAGCCTGCCTTAGCCCTGCTGCGCGCCGCTGCCACCCCGGAGCTGCTCGAGGTAAGCGGCACCGGGCCAGAGCCCACACACCAAACCCCGTCTGCACCCCACACTGCAACACCCTGCCCTGAGCCCCCTAATCCCCTGCCTTGAGCCCCCTGCTCCACCCCTCCTGCACCCCAACCCCCTGCCCCAGCCCTACATTCATAGCCCTGCATACAATTTCCCCACCCAGATGTGGCCCTCAATGGAGTTAAATGCTGAGCTGCTTGGTGGTGTCAAGACTCAGGCAGCTGTGCATATGCCCACTAGCAGAAATTTAGGCACCCAAAAAGTTTGGCAGTAGGTAAGCAGGGGTTTTGAGGATCTAAATTTTGGATTTAAGTGCCTAAAGTGGCAGTTAGGTGCTTTACTAACTTCCTGCGAACACTTCCTCTGAAAATCAGGCCCCTTTAAAGTGTCTAAAATAGGGTCACACAAAAACTGAGGCACCCAAAACCTCTGGTCAGTTTCAAAAAATCTTGACTTTATTCTTGAACAGAAGGATGTAAAGGATGTATGTGTCCGCTGCTGAATGTCTAGCCCAGGTGAAAAGCTCTAAAGTTTTGACAATATTTGGAAGTGATTGGATTGACAGAGAAACAGCTTCCTCATGTGGAAAAGAGTCATGAAGTCTTAGAGGCTTGCTGACCGCTGCTTGAAGTGGCAGATTCTTCATTTATCATCTATGCCTGTATCAACTTTGAAGGAGAATGTTGAGTTGAGCTCAATATGTGCCCATCTTCAAGCAGCAGTTCTCAAAGGTCACTCTGCAGAGGTGACTTACTGAAGACGACATCATACTGCATGCATTTCACCTTTTGTCAAAATATAAAATAAAAGCCATCTCTCAGAAGGGGAACATGCCAGCAGAGAGAGAGAGCATGCCCATTTCTGTCCATGACACTCATGTGGTCAAGAAAGTGAGACAACATAACGGATATTATGGTCAAGGCAACTCTCTGACTTCAGACTACAATAGCATGAAAATTAGGCAGAAAACCCCCCGAAAGACAGATTACACATTCCTGAGGTATACTCCAGCTGCAGTCCTGCCTTGCTGAGGACAAGTTAGCATAGGCATCATCTAAATGGCTCTAATAGAATATTAAATTGTTCAAATAATGAAAGCTAGTTAATTTTGGTATTTTCTTTCCCCCCCACCCCCTCTTTGCAATACATTCATAACTGGACATTCATTCATAAGAGGTGCATCAGCCCATTTGCTTAGCATGACCCGAATGTCTTTTAACTGTTTTTCTCTAATAATTTCAAAAGGCACAAAAGAAGGTTGTGGAGGAACAAGAGCTACTCATTCCCGGTAAGTGCAAAAACAGAAACTGTCTATTACTCTGTGTGCACAGCACCTAGTACAATTGGGCCCTGATCCCCTAGGAATAACAGCAACAACTACACAAGTTGAGAAATCTCTGTGGTACATCAATAAGAGGACCAACTTTTAAAAAATATTAGAGATGATGATTTGCATTTGGACTGTAAGGTCCTCAGAGTGGGGAGAGTTTCTTACAGTGCGTTTGTCAGCACCAAGCATAAGGTCAGAGTTTAAACTCAGAGCCTCTGGTCACAATCACAGTATTAAAACAATAAAGTAACAAAGCTCAAATTCAAATAAAGGATAGTAAAGAAACTATTCTCTATTCAGTTGTATAAAAAACCCTAGAAATTAATACAAGTCAATAGGTGCATATTCTTCCCACATTTTCTTCTCTCTTTTAAAATCTAACCATAGCAGACATTGGCACTAGCTTCCACAAGCTGAAATGTAGAATGTAGCTAAAAAAATTATCCATCTATATCAATGAATGCTGTAGGTATTCACAATTTCACACAGTATTGGTAAATATTCTATACTCTAAGTGGTGTTGCAAGAGAAATGCACCAGGTGGCTCCATGGTGACATTTCCATTGAATAGAGCCAACATTAATACTCTCTTCAAAACATGTTTAGAATATGTATTTTGAAGCTCTAGATGAAGATTTTAAAATGCATGTTGTTGTTCTAAGGCCTGGCTCAGAGTGAGGAGGGCAGAAGAAAGGAAGGAAAAGAGGCAGACAAAATATAATCTTAACATAAACTGCCATTTTCGGAGTTCTGGATAAAACCAGAACCTTGAATATGAGAAAACAAAAACCTCAAACGAGCCACAATTGGTGCTTGGGATAGGAGGGACAAGTTGCATTCGCATCTCCAGATCCTAATTTGTTCCTGTGCCATTGGTTCTAGGTTGGATATAAAACCAGAAGAGAATGTCAAACTGATATATGTACAGTGAAGAGTGAATTCTCTTCTATGAACAATGGGGAACTGGTAGTCATAGGAGAAATTTCCATTATCACATTATTTCAAATCACCTCTTTGTATCCTGGTCATAGGATAGAGTAAAGCAAAATAAAAGTATTATCCACGCTCCTCCAGATAAAATCATAAAGAAAAAGATTCTAATATCGGATTCTATGGTAAAATGTAGGTCCTGTTGATAATTCTACAGCCGCAGAACCCCCATGGTACCTAGGAACATTTGGTTACAATATGAGGCACTGAAACGCTGGTCACAATAGACTTTTTCTGAGTCATAACCATGAGCAAGCCTGAAAAGGCTCAGAGGTCTGATTAAGTTGTGGGGGAGGGTCCAAGAGAGAAAGATACTCATCCAATTTTTTCCAGTCCAGCCCCCTGCCTTCACTAGCAGGACCAAGTACTGATTTTGCCCCAGATCCCCTCAAGGATTGAACTCAGAACCCCGGGTTTAGCAGGCCAATGCTCAAACCACTTGGTTGAGAAATTTTGCACAGAGAGCTTCTTGACAATCCTGTTCAATCAGAACTACTGCAAGAGCCTCCATTGTATTATGATAAAAGCTGATAGAGAAATAACCCTGTTAAATCTCTCAGCAATTTAAAAATGAAAAATGTTTTAAAGGGTGTCATCAGTGGATAGGGCACTGGACGGGGAGTTTTAGGTGACAAGTATCTATTCCTGGCTCTCTCACAAACCTACTGTGTGACCTGGGCAAGTCTCTTCACCCCTTTACCTCTGTATTCTCTCCTACCCTTTGTCATCTTATCTATTTAGATTAGAAGCTCTTTGGATCAGGAGCTGTCTCTCACTCCATGTTTGGAGAGTGCCCAGCACAATGGGGCCTCCATTTTGCAATTTAATATCAATCATAATAATCTTCCATTGCACCAAACCATTCAAATGCAAAACAACATTAATTTGATAAAGCAGCAGCTCTGATATTTTTCTAGGGAGCAAACCAGAATAGATCTCGTAAATCAGTCATATCCTCTTGAATGAATAAAAACAGAAACGGTGCAATAAATTTATCTGTAACTAGTTTTCTATCATAACAGACGACAATTAGGAGCATGGACATTCCTTTATATCAGTCATGTAATTAACTGTAAAAAATGAAATGCAGTCTTCTCCACTTAATCAGGATGCAACTAACCAAGATGCAATAAATCAGAGTGCCTCCTATTTAGCTTAATAGTGAAATTATAATGACTGCTCTTAATCATCACTGAATTACAGTAGCATACATTCCATGAACCTGCTGTTCTTATGTGACTTGTAGAGAGAGTAAATTATGGACAACTACTATTGTACTCCACATTTCTGCACTTTAGCTTAACTCTTTGCTGAAGCACGGGCCAGAAGTTCATTCTTTATAGGACTTTGTGTAAATGCTTTTCCAGGGCTTCTGTACTGCAAAGCCTCCATGTCGGCGTTAGTAATAACGATCAGTCAACTTCAAAGAGAGAGTACTACACAACTGCTTAGTAAACAGATATTTACATTTAAGATACAAAACCATTTGTTGTGCCGTTGCTCTCTGCACAACGTTAAGAATATGGGGAAGCCACACTAGTACAGATGGATTCCAAATAATCCTGTTTCTTAACTAGGGTTGCCAACTTTCTAATCGCACAAAACCAAACACCCCTGCTCAGCCCCCTGCTCGCTCAATCCCCCCTTCCTCCATCACTTACTTTCACCGGGCTGGATCAGGGGGGTTGGGTGCAGGAGGAGGAGGGCGGGCTACAGCTGGGGGTGCGGGCTTTGGGGTGGGGCCAGGAATGAGGGCTTTGGGGTGCGGGAGAGGGCTCTAGGTTAGGGCACTGTGTTGGGGTGTGGGGTGGTATGGGGTCTGGGCTGGGGGTGCAGGCTCCAGGTGGGGCCAGAAATAAAGGATTCAGTGTGTGGGAGAAGGCTCTTGGTTGGGGCAGGAGGGTGGGGAGAAGGCTCCAGCTGGGGGTTCGGGCTCTGGGGTGAGGCTGGGAATGAGAGTTTGGGGTGCAGGAGGGGGCTCAGATGTGGGGCAGGGGGTTGGGGTGTGTGAGGGGGTGCGGGCTCCAGCTAGGTGGTGCAGACTCTGGGGTGGGGCTGGGGATGAGGGGTTTGGGGTGCAGGAGGGGGCTCAGAGCTGGGGAAGAGGGTTGGGGTGCGGGAGGGGGATTCAGGGCAGGGAGTTGGGGTGTGTGTGGAAGGTGTGGGGTGCGGGCTTCGGGAGGGAGTTTGGGTGTGGGAGGGGACTCCCGGGTGTGGGAGGGGGGTTGGGGTGGGGGTGAAGGGTCTCAGCGGTGCTAACAGCGGCTCCCAGGAAGTGGCCGCCAGGTCCCTGCGGCCTCCAGATGCCTGGGCAGCTAGGGAGGCTCCATGTGCTGCCCTCGCACCTGCAGGCGCCGCCCCTGCAGTTCTCACTGGTCACAGTTCCCAGCTAACGGGAGCTGCGGAGCCGGCACTCAGAACAGGGGCAGTGCGCAGACCCTCCCTGGCTGTCCATGCGTCTAGGGGCCACAGGGCCCTGGTGGTCGCTTCCAGGAGCCGCACAGAGCCAGGGCAGGCAGGGAGCCTGCCTTAACCCCAGGCCCCCGGTGCGCCGCTGACTGGAATTTTAACGGCCCGATCAGTGGTGCCAACTGGAGCCGCCAGGGTCCCTTTTCGACCAGGCGTTCTGGTCGGAAACCGGATGCCTGGCAACCCTATTATTAATTATGTACAAATATACAAGATCTAGCTACCCATGTACATTGCTGCTCCAGCAGGGTTCTGATGGCTTCTACAACAGAAGACAGGGAGGCCAACTAGAGGGCTCCAGCCCATTTAAAGGGATGTTACCCAATTCCTTTACACTACACCATTTTAAATGGTATTTGGGATATTTCTGAAATAACTTTAGTTAAACATTAAGTGGTAAATCTTCCAGCATTTCTTTTTATATAGACTTCTAACACTCTGCTGCTATTATCCATATTACAATGTAAGTATAACATTAATTTTCTGTACTTTAGCACTATATATAAACATTATTTTCCTTTCTTTACAAAGATGATTCTTAGCCTATAATGTGACCTATAATGTAGTATGTCACATGATTTTCTTTAGACTTGCTCAGTCCTTATCGAAAGACTTGTCTTGTCAATAATCAAAAGTCTGGGGGCTCCTTGCAGCTAGTAAAATTTCAGTACATTGATTAACAGTTGACTCATTCCTCTGTTTGCGGTCAGCTAGAAAATCTGTGGCCTGTATCCAAAATGTTTACAGGTATTGGGATCCAGACCTGCCTATAGACACATTTTATGGTTTTGCATAATTTTCTAGGGTGGTCACTAGCGATTATATTTATACCCACCTCCCCCCTACCTAAAGCTCTGATTGGATCGTCTCTCAAGCTGAAGACATGTCAGCCATGCAAAAAATTAGCTCATAATGAAAGCTTTCTATAAAACTAGATAAAAACAACTGAGCTTGCTTAGTAATTACCACACCCTTCTGGTTACTTCTGGGCCCTTCTAGTTGAGTTGCCCTGCTCTGTTCTCTGTACACGTGCAAAGATACAGATGATTCAAACAAATCCATACCTCCTCAACACTGCTCTTCTCTCTCTTTTTTTTAATACTACAGTATAAAGCTCTTAGTTTAATGAGAGTTTTGCCTCATTGAGTGTAAGTAATGGATTTGCCTGAGTAAGGACTACAGGATCAGACCCCAATTCGGGATTTATTTACCGAGTGCCAAAGGGTTAAATGGTGTTTAACTATAAATTTAAAAGGTGTAAAATTCTAAGTTGTAGGTTTGGTTTTATTTAATGCCACAGTTCTGAAGTAAAATTAAGAAAATAAAGGAAGATAGAACAAAACACATTAATTGCACTGTATTTTCTTCATTACGGTATTTTATTTAGTTTCAAAGAATCTCTGAAAAGACTTTAAAGGCTTCTTAACTGGGGCAATAGGCTTTCCACTGGGCTGTCCAAAATAAGAGGTTTCTACTGTAATTAAATATAGGAACAAAGTCAGCCTGGCTATTCTAAATGCTATTCTAAGTAAGTAAATTTGTTTTCTGAAACAGGTCCTCTATGATTGAATCACTTTGTGTAATACTATAGCAACAAAATGTACAGAGTCACATTTGGGATTTTCTCCATCAACACTATATTCTTGGAGGAAAATTGATATAATTATAATCGAAAATGTCAGTATTAATGAAAAGAAATGGTATCAAATAAGAGGCTCTGGACAAAAAAAGTATATATTTGGTCATATTAAGCCAATTTCTCACATTCCTAAAAAGCATCAGTTTTAACCTCTGTCACCATTACCCTAATAACAGGACCCCTACAACTGCATCCAAACCCAATTATATTATATGCAGTTATAAATCTTTTCAGTTATTATTGGCTTACTTCAGTAAGTAAAAACCAATGTACCTAATGGTATGTTGTGATGGATTAGGGTGTATGTCTATAGTTTGATATATGCATACAAACTCCATTTTGCTTTGTGAATCCCATTTTGAGTAAACACTGCCCTGTGTCAGGAACTCAGCTGCCTCTGGGCTTGGCTACCAAGCAACCCAATGAGCTCGGCTGTGCCCAATAAACCTGCACTAAGGGACTGTGCAAGCCTGCAGTTGCACCAGACCTGCCTTCTGTCCAGCTCTGGCTGCACCCTTTTCCTGCTCCACTCCAGCCCTAGTCCCTGCCTGCTTCTGAATTCCTGATTCTTAACTCCTGGCTCTGACCATTGGCTTGTCTCCTGACCACAACTCCAGCTCTGCCCACTAGGTCTCAATGGCTGGTAGCTAAGCAGACCATCGGCTTTCCCGAGCTATTGCTCTGATGCCACAACGTGTAGCGTTTCCCTAACTAACGTTTACGCTCCTGGGGAATCTGGTAATAACTAAATGGAGGGGAACCAAACCAACCAAACATAACCACATTCCTGGATATCTTTAAGAAACAATCTTGAACTGGTTTAATAGGAGAATGATGATAAAAGTTCCGCATGTGCAGAATGGAAAGGAGTGCAGCAGGATAGTAATCCAGTCATCTTGTGAAGCTATTTAATGAAAACAGCTAATGGAACATGCACGTACTTCAATATCATGTATGAAAGGTACCAGGACAAGTGGAGAGTCATGCTACAACACCTCTATATTCTGCCAATTGCCAAGGAGCAGCAGGATTCTGTTTTGATCCCCATCAGTCTCAATTAAATCTAGTTATAAGAGACTAATGAAAACATACACTGGCTCCACTGTGTTGTATAATAAGGGCCCAATCCTGCTCCCAGAGAGGTCAAAGACCAAACTCCCATTGACCCGAATGGAGGAAGATCAAACCTTTAATGCCCAAGAACATGTTCAAATCATGTTCGGAATGATAATAAATAAATTTGATCATTCTGAACAGCCACTAGATTTTTTTTTAATCAAGAGGTTAAGTACTGCCTGGTCCAAGTAATTATGAACTCAGTGTGAAAATACTAAGCTACAAAAGCTAAACCAATATTTAAGGCTACCGGGAGAGAGTTAACACTGGATCCTCAGTGGGTGTAACTGACAAACTCCATTGGAGTTAACTAGTTATGTTGACTTACAGTCACTGAGGATTTGGATATGAGAGCCCAATCCTGCAAGGCGGTGAGTGCCCTCAACTCCCATTGCATTCACAGGAAGTTTAGGGCATTCTTAGCATTCCAAAAGAGTCACTCAGCAGCACTTTGCAGGATCAGGCCCTTGAATATGCTAATCTCTTATAAGATGACACTGAAGCACTGCAGTTGTTCAGTGCCTTGCACAGGTATCCAGCTGCAAGTCTTGTTAGTTTTTTAGGGATTCTGAAGTTCTCCAGACCAATGGCAAGATCTACTAATGATTTTCAAAGCAAAAGAAACATGCCAGGGGCGAGGGGGAGTAGTGGGGAGGAAGAGAATGAAACTCAGGATCATTACTTAACTCAGAGTAAATCATCCCTGTGTTTCTTGTAGTGGTAAAGTAAAATCCTTGTGCTCTGTGCAAATCTTCTTGTGGTAACAGTAATTTATATTGCTGTCACGAGTAAATGAAATCTAGTAATAAAATACAGAAACTAAAGACAAAAGGCTAAGCTTGGAATCTTGCTCTGAAATCAAGGGAGTAGCCAGATGAAAGCCTATAGCACAAGGAGTAAAATCCAATAACACAGCAGGATGCAACACCATATGAATTATTCCCCATTGTAGCATATCATTGTTGTGACACCCCTGATGTCTCAACTTCCCGTGCTTTCAGCTCTGCTTAAAACACAGTGAAGCAGCCACAAATCAAGGAAACTGTTGATAGATAGGGAATGCCATTGAGCCTTTTCTCACGCACATATGCACACTTTGAGTCATGAGAAAAAGTTGCTGGTTACTAGAGAATCAGAATCTCACTCCTGGCTATGACAGGGGCAAATCTGATTCGGGGAAAAATATCTTGGAAGTTTTTCAACATTTACCTCGTGTCTGCAGACAGAAAGGAAGTGGAGGGAAGCCAGAGGAGGAGAAGAGGAAAAATGCTTGCCTGTATGGAAAGAAATATGCTTCAGATGGCACGCAACATTATCACATTAAGATGAAGCTTGCATGTTGTTGCTGCATGCCTGGATTAATTATATAACCTCTGTTCTGTCACTAACAGGAATTATACATTTCTGTACAGTAGCTGTAGGGGTTTTCCTGTCAGGCATCTGCTGCTGTTGCTAACCCTCAGAAATTGACTTATATTGGCTGCAGACAAGTGTGTGTCAAATTCTTTTACCTTTAATACTTTTATATGGTTTCCTCATACAATTTAAAAAAATTAGACTCAGTGAAAGATGGTCAATAAATGACTAAGCGGGTAGAGCTTCTGTCCCTTGCATCCAATAGACTCAAGGCTCATCAGACAAACATACGTAACTCTAAGAAATGGGATTACACCAGTTTCTTTTGGCAAAGTCCACCACAGGAGGATAGAAGTGGTGGTACAGGCTAAAAAGTGTGCAGCATTGGCCTGGAAGAAAATATGGACAAGACAGAGAATACAGTGAAAGCAATGTGACCCAATAAGCTGCGTGTGAGTTTTGATCTCAGATCTACCACTGGAGAGGTATAGTTTGGATGGTCTCACCCTCAGCAAAAGGGAAACCAATCTCCTCAGAAACAGGCGGGCTAGAATTGTAAGGAGGGTGTTAAACTAATAATAAAAAGGAGAGTAAGAGATGAGCAGTCATTTAACACAAAATCAAGATGTTGAGGAAAAAGTTAATCAAAGACCAAAAAATATGAAGAGAAGAAATTCTTTAAAAGCTGATGTTGTGCCAATATTTTAAAAAGGGTAAACAGAATGACTGTATAATTACAGGGCTATCAATCTGACATCAATCATGGGCAAGATAATGGAGTGGCTGATACAGGACTCAATTTATAAAGAATTAAAAGGAGGGTAATATAATTAATGACAATCAGCATGGGATTATGGAAAATGGATCCTGACAGACTAATTTAATATTTTTGAAGAGTTTACATGTTTGGTTCATAAAAGTAATGGCATTGATGTAATATATCTAGACTTCTGGAGGCATTTGACTTGGTACCATATGACATTTTCATTAAAAACTAGAATATAAAATTAACAACACATTAAATGGATTAAAAACTGGCTAACTGATAGGTCTCAAAACATAACTAAAAGTGGGGAATCATCATCAAGCAGGTATGTATCCCACAGAGATGTGATCTTGGCCCTATGCTATTTAACACTTATCAACGAACTGGAAGAAAGCATAAAATCATCACTGATAAAGGTTGCAGATGAGACGAAAATTGGGGGAGTGATAAACAATGACAAGACAGGTCATTGATACAGTGCAATCTGGATCGCTAGGTGCAAAAAAGCAATGCACATTTTAATGCGAGGGAGTTCTCCAGGTGAAGGAGTAGCAATTATGTGACCCTTGGAGTAAGTTTGTTGTCTGTAGTGTGCGTGTTTGTGGTGTGCATGCTGCTTGACTGAAATATACTGTGTGGTCTGTTTGTTTGGGGGTACCATGTGCTGACCGTGTGTGAGCTGAGCCTAGCAGCCTAGTAGGCAAGGCTGAGAGCTTCTTAATGAGGTTTGATCCCTAAGCCCTTTAGCACCCATCAACCCTTAACCAGGGGGCGGGGCTACTCAGGAAGACCAGGGCTTTAAAAAGCCTGCTCCTAAGTGACCAGAGGAGCTAGGGAACAAGAGCAGTTAACAGGGGAGTTTTGCAAGGGAGTTTAGAGGGGGGAGTGTGTGGGAGGGGGCTAGATAAGCTTAGCATTCTTTAAACTTAAAGCCAAAAACAAAGCCAAAAATACCCCAATAAAAACAAAAACCAACAACAACAAAGGAACGAACTTCAGGAGTAAAAAGATAATGCAGACAGAAGTCCAGCAACAGAGTAGGGGCTATCCAGTTTATTGCACCCAATGCAACATGTATGATTACCTTCCCTCTGGACAGGTGGAATATGTGTGCATTCGGTGCAAGGAGCTCTGGGCCCTCAGAGACCATGTACGGACTTTGGAGACCAAAGTGGCTGAACTGGAGGAGCTAAGGGAGACAGAGAGGTACATAGATGAGACTTTTCAGGACACAGTAGAATGGTCCCACCTCCGGTATGATGGCCTCTGTGATGTGAGGAGGATGAAAGTCTCAGGGAAGGAGAACATCCAACTGGAGCAGAGGGAAATGATCCCATAATTGGGACCCTCCTGATGTTGTGGTATCATTTCACACTGAGGATACCCCTCCAGGGGAGAGAACTCCAGTTATTAGGAAGAGTCAGGTAATAGTTATGGGGAATTAGAAACACAGATAGCTTTTGAGTTTGAGATGACCAGGAGAACTGCATGGTGACTTGCCTGCCTGATGCGAAGGTTGGAGATCTCAAGTCATCTAGATAGACTTATGTGTAGTGCTGGGGAGGAGCCGGTCATGGTACATGTAGGTACCAATGACATAGGGAAGGATAGGAGAGAGGTCCTGGAGGACAAATTTAGGCTGCTAGGTAAGAGATTGAAAGTCCAGGACCTCCATAGTAGCATTCTCTGAAATGCTTCCAGTTCTACACGCAGGGTCAGTTAGGCAGAACTGCAGGGTCTCAATGCGTGGATGAGATAATGGCATAGGGAGGAGGAGTTGAGATTTATTAGGAATTGGGGAAACTTTTGGGAAAGGAGGAGCCTATACAGGAGGGATGGGCTCCACCTAAACCAAAATGGAACCAGATTGCTGGCACTTAAAATTAAAAAGGTCATCGAGCAGTTTTTAAACTAAGGACTGGGGGAAAGCCAACAGATGTGGAGGAGCACGTGGTTCGGACAGCGACATCCCTTAGGGAAGGATCTATTAATGGAGATTCTCTAGGTCCTAGTAAGGAGGAGAGGATAGAAGATGATTAAATATAGATAGGATCTGATGAGAAACAGTCAAATGAAAAAAAGTCCCATTCAATTACATCACGTAATGGCAGAGAGCTAAAAAGTGACAAGTTTTTAAAGTGCTTATATACCAATGCTAGAAGTCTAAATAATAAGATGGACAAACTAGAGTGCCTCATATTAAATGAGGATATTGATATAATAGGCATCACAGAAACTTGGTGGAATGAGGATAATCAGTGGGACACAGTAATACCAGGGTACAAAATATATGGGAAGGGCAGACCAGGTCAAGCTGATGGGGGAGTGGCACTATATGGGATAGAAAGAAAGAATCAAATGAAGTAAAAATCTTAAATGAACCAAACTGTACCATAGAATCTCTATTGAGAGAAATTCCATCCTCTAATAAGAAGAATATAGCAGTAGGGATATATTACCGACCACATGACCAGGATGGTGATAGTGACTCTGAAATGCTCAGGGAGATTAGAGAGGCTATTAAAATAAAAAACTCAATAATAATGGGGGATTTCAACTATCCCCATATTGACTGGGTACATGTCACCTCAGGACAGGATGCAGAGATAAAGTTACTTGACACCTTAAATGACTGCTTCTTGGAGCAGCTAGTCCTGGAACCCACCAGAGGAGAGGCAATTCCTGATTTAGTGCTAAGTGGAGCACAGAATCTGGTTCAAGAGGTGAATCTAGCTGGAACGCTTGGTAATAGTGACCATCATATAATTAAATTTAACATTCCCGTGGTGGAGAAAACACCACAGCAGCCCAACACTGTAGCTTTTAATTTCAGAAAGGGGAACTACACAAAAAATGAGGAGGTTAGTTAAACAGAAATTAAAAGGTACAGTGCCAAAAGTGAAATTCCTGCAAGCTGCATGGAAACTTTTTAAAGACACCATAATAGAGGCTCAACTTAAATGTATATCCCAAATTAAAAAACATAGTAAGAGAACCAAAAAAGAGCCCCCATGGCTAAACAACAAAGTAAAAGAAGCAGTGAGAGGCAAAAAGGCATCCTTTAAAAAGTGGAAGTTAAATCCTAGTGAGGAAAATAGAAATGTGCATAAACTCGGCAAATGAAGTATAAAAATATAATTAGGAAGCCCAAAAAAGAATGTGAAGAACAGCTAGCCAAAGACTCAAAGTAATAGCAATTTCTTTTAAAATACATCAGAAACAGGAAGCCTGCTAAACAACCAGTGGGGCCTCTGGATGATCGAGATGCTAAAGGAGCACTCGAGGAGGACAAGGCCATTGCAGAGAAACTAAATGAATTTTTTGCACTGGTCTTCACGGCTGAGGATGTGAGGGAGATTTCCAAACCTGAGCCATTCTTTTTAGGTGACAAGTCTGAGGAACTGTCCCAGATTGAGGTGACATTAGAGGAGGTTTTGGAACAAACTGATAAACCAAACAGGACCATATGGTGTTCACCCAAGAGTTCGGAAGGAACTCAAATGTGAAATTGCAGAACTACTAACTGTAGTCTGTAACCTATCACTTAAATCAGCTTCTGTACCAAAGGATACTAACATGATGCCAATTTTTAAAAAGGGCTCCAGAGGTGATCCCAGCAATTACAGGCCAGTAAGCCTGACTTCAGCACTGGGCAAACTGGTTGAAATGTTAGTAAAGAACAAAACTGTCAGACATATAGAGGAACATAATTTGTTGGGGAAGAGTCAACATGCTTTTTGTAAAGGGAAATCATGCCTCACCAATCTACTAGAATTCTTTGGGGGGGGGGGTCAACAAGCATGTGGACAAGGGGGGGTCCAGTGGATATTGTGTACTTAGATTTTCAGAAAGCCTTTGACAAGGTCCCTCACCAGCAAAGTAAGCTGTCATGGGATAAGAAGGAAGGTCCTCTCATGGATTGGTAACTGGTTAAAAGATGGGAAACAAAGGGTTGGAATAAATGGTCAGTTTTCAGAATGGAGAGAGGTAAATAGTAGTGTCCCCCTGGGGTCTGTACTGGGACCAGTCCTATTCAACATATTCATAAATGATCTGGGAAAAGGGGTAAACAGTGAGGTTGCAAAATTTGCAGATGATACAAAACTACTCAAGACAGTTAAGTCCCAGGCAGACTGCGAAGAGCTACAAAAGGATCTCTCAAAACTGGGTTACTGGGCAACAAAATGGCAGATGAAATTAAATGTTGATAAATGCAAAGTAATGTACATTGGAAAACATAATCCCAACTATATATATAAAATGATGGGGTCTAAATTAGCTGTTACCACTCAAGAAAGATCTTGGAGTCATTGTGGATAGTTCTGTGAAAACATCCTCTCAATGTGCAGCGGCAGTCAAAAAAGCAAACAGAACGTTGGGCATCATTAAGAAAGGGATAGATAAGACAGAAAATATCATATTGCCTCTATACAAATCCAAGGCATGCCCACATTTTGAATACTGTGTGCAGATGTGGTTACCCCATCTCAAAAAGAGAGATATTGGAATTGGAAAAGGTTCAGAAAAGGGCAACAAAAATGATTAGGGGTATGGAAGGCCTTCCATATGAGGAGAGAGTAAGAAGACTGGGACTTTTCAGCTTGGAAAAGAGATGACTAAGGGGGATATGATAGAGGTCTATAAAATCATGACTTGTGTGGAGAAAGTAAATAAGGAAGTGTTATTTACTCCTTCTCATAACACAAGAACTAGGGGTCACCAAATGAAATTAATAGGCAGCAGGTTTAAAACAAACAAAAGGAAGTATTTTTTTCACACAACGCACAGTCAACCTGTGGAACTCTTTTTGCCAGAGGATGTTGTGAAGGCCAAGACTATAACAGGGTTCAAAAAAGAGGATAGGTCCATCAATGGCTATTAGCCAGGATGGCAGGAATGGTGTCCCTAGCTTCTGTTTGCCAGAAGCTGGGAATGATCGACAGGGGATGGATCACTTGATTACCTGTTCTGTTCATTCCCTCTGGGACACCTGGCATTGACCACTGTTGGAAGACAGGATACTGGGCTAGATGGACCTTTGATCTGACCCAGTATGGCCGTTCTTATGTTCTTATATTCTAATGTAAGACCAAAGACTTCAAAAAAGTAAGCAGTCATGGAATAAGAGGGACAGTCATCTCATGGATCAGTAAGAGAGAGGAAACAAAGGGTAGGAATAAATGGTCAGTTTTCATAAGTAGTAAATAGTGGGGTCTCCCAAGGATTTATAGTGGGATCTGTGCTGTTCAACATATTCATAAATTACCTGGAAAAGGGAGTAAACCGAGGTGGCAAAATTTGCAGATACTAATAAATTACCGGTACTCAAGATAGTTAAATCCAAAGCTGACTTTGAACAGTTGCAAAGGGTTCTCATATAACTGGGAGACTGGGCAACAAAATGGCAGATTAAATTCAGTGTTAATAAGTGCAAAGTAATGTATACTGGAAAAAATAATCCCAGCTATATATACAAAATGATGGGGTTCCAATGAGCTATTACCACTCAGGAAAGAGATCTTGGAGTTATTGTGGATAGTTCTCTGAAAACATCTGTTCAATGTGCAGCAGCAGTCAAAACACCTAACAGAATGATAACATTAGGAAAAGCATAGATAATAAAACAGAAAATATCATAATGTCACTATAGGAATCATGGTATGACCACACCTTGAATACGGCATGTAGTTCTGGTCGCCCCATCTCAAAAAAGATATTTTAGAATTGGAAAGAGTACAGAAAGGACAACAAAAATGATTAGGGGTATGGAACACCTTCCATATGAGGAAAGAGTAAAAAGACTTGGACTGTTTATCTTAGAAAAGAGTCAACTAAGGGGGAGAGGGGAAATGAGAGGTCTGTAACATCATGAATGGTGTGGAGAAAGTGAATAGGGAAGTGTTATTTTCTTCATCACAGCACAAGAACCAGGAGTCACCTGATGAAATTGATAGGCAGCAGGTTTAAAAACAAACATAACGAAAGTACTTCTTCACACAGTGCAGTGTCAACCTGCAGAATTCATTGCCAGGGAATGTTGTGAAAGCCAAAAGTATAACAGGATTCAAAAAAGAATTAGATATGTTCTTGGAGGATCAGTCTGTCAATCACTATTAGCCAAGAGCCACTCCATGCTGTAGATCTGTATCTGAAGTGCCAATACGTAACATACCCAATGATCAGGGTTTCTCCCCCAAACTTCTACTTCTTAAGCACTGAAGTACATTTATACAGAAGCTCTAGACCCCCATGAGGTACACATACTAGTGAAAGAAACTTAAAACTGCCAGCATTTAAAGTACAGGAGAATCAAAAGGAAAGAACTAGAGCCTGACGTATATAAAGATTACTCCCCCACCCAAATGTGCCAGTGAGAACAGACAATTAAGGAACCCATCAGGATCTTACTTGTACATAGATATCACATGCTAGACAGTTCAGTGTCTCCCAGGAATCTACATCAAATACTTTTATATACTGGTACATTACCCCGCACTGAAAGGAATCTGCCTGAAGTCTTCATAATAGAATATGTTTAAGAAATACTACACCTCCTATTAGCATTCTAACTGATACACACGGCCCCATCAGACTTCTACAAATTTTAAGTCATCTATTTATGTATCCACCTACAAGAATGCTACACTAAATATTTGTGTTTATACAGACACAGACATGCTGTGCCAAATGCATGCACTATTAGCAGCAATCTGGTACCGATAATGTTCAACTACAGAGTACCAAGAATCTGTCTAGCCACCTATTGAAAAACTTTACCTGTGTGGCTACCTGTGCTGTAGATTACCATATGAATGAACACTGTATGTACCTGTAAATGTCTATTCAAACACAAATACTGGGGGGAAGGGGGAGAAGGAGGTCTATACGATTTGTTCTTATCATTACTTCTCAGGCATTTGTGGTTTTATTATATATTTGTACACTCTACTGCAAATGTGTGCTACAAATTTTTCACCATTTGTGTAATGAAGCCAATAAAGAGAAAGATTGTTGGGTGGGGTAGGTAGAATGGAAGCCTGTTCTGATATTTTTTTTTAAAAAGCACAATTCCCTCCACTGCAGGAATTACTGAGTGAAATTGTATAGCTTGTATTATGCAAGAGCTCAGGCTAGAGGATTAGAATTGCCCCTTCTGGCCTTAAAATCTACATAGGGAGAAGAGAAGACAATACTCAAAACAAACAGGTATGTGCAAAATCAATTCTAACACTCAACACCTTAATCCAGGCTGGCAAATATAATCCAAGGATTTTCTGCCAACCAACACTCAAGACAGCAGTTTTGTACTGAAAATCTCAACCATAGACATTACATTTCCAGTGTTGCCAACTCTTGTGATTTTACTGTGCGAGTCTTGAGATTTTGTATTTTATTTCAAGCCTCAGCTACTGTAGTCAAGTGATTGTGAAAATTTGTTTTCATTAAAAAACAAGCAAGTTTCTAGCACTCATAGTTGCAGAGAATAGCCTGAATATATTACCTAAATGCATCCTAAAGGCTCAAAATCCAGAAGGCAAATAATCCCCCCACCAAATTTATTATTATTAAATCTCACAGTTTTAAAAAAGAACGAGGAGAACTTGTGGCACCTTAGAGACGAACAAATTTATTTGAGTAAAAGATTTCGTGGGCTAAAGCCCACTTCATCAGATGCATGCCGTGGAAAATACAGTACAGTACAGTAGGAAGATGTATATATGTGTGTGTGTGTATATATGTATATATACACACATACACACACACATATATATATATATATATATATATATATATATATATATATATATATACACACACACACACACACACACACACACACAGAGAGAGAGAGACAGACAGACAGACAGACAGACAGACAGACACACACGGAGAACAGTTCAACCTCCCTGGTCACTCAATTACAGACCTAAAAGTTGCAATTATTCAACAAAAAACTTCAAAAACAGACTCCAACAAGAAACTGCAGAACTGGAATTAATTTGCAAAATGGACACTTTTAAATTAGGCTTGAATAAAGACTGGGAATGGATGAGCCATTACACAAACTAAAAACTATTTCCCCATCCTAATTTTCCCCCTACTGTTACTCACGCCTTCTTGTCAACTGTTTGAAATGGGCCATCCTGATTATCACTACAAAAGTTTTTTTTTCTCCTGCTGATAATAGTCCACCTTAATCTATTAGTCTCATTAGAGTTGGTATGGCAACCCCCATTTTTTCATGTTCTCTGTGTGTATGTGCGTATATATATCTATATCTGTATACCTTCCTACTGTATTTTCCACTGCATGCATCTGATGAAGTGGGCTTTAGTCCACGAAAGCTTATGCTCAAATAAAATTGTTAGTCTCTAAGGTGCCGCAAGTACTCCTCGTTCTTTTTGCTCATACAGACTAACATGGCTACCACTCTGAAAACAGTTTTTAAAGTCACTTATGATCTGACTCTTGGTTTTTGAATGTTTGGGGTTGGCAATATGGCAATTCTCCAGCAATCAGCTAAACTACATATGTAAACTCTTTCTCTGCTTTCCTATTCCCAGGTTTACTATCTTGGAGGGAGGAGAGGATGAGGCTTTCAGGAGACAAATTTACTGCAAATGTCATGTCAAATTATATCCAAGCTGAATTTTATAAAGCACCAAGAATAAAATGTTTCCTACCCTAATTACAAAGAATTAATCTACCCATGGATGTATGCCAGTCATTCGAAGACCAAGCCCTGAGATTTGAATAGGCTCATATAATCCAATTTTGTCAAGACAGAGAATGTAATTGGCAAACAGTATTTCCAAGTTTAAAACTAAAAACATGCAGACATTGAATTCCTTTGGGGACTTACAATAGATACCAATGTATTATAATTAATGTTACATGACTTATGATGTGACTCAGTATAACAAACTGCAATTAAAATTAACTAGATTCAGCACCAGAAATGTTTTAAAAATGAACACTTCTGGATTTGATCTTTGCCAACAGTTCAGCAAGAGATTTATCTAATGAAAGGCAGGTTGTTGCTGCAAATGTTGCAGGTTGTTGCTGCAAAACTGTCACTTTCATACATTGCAGCAACAACAACAACAAAATCTTGATTTCCCTCACGTCTACATAAGTCGATGGCAAATTGATTGACTTTGATTGGAGAAGGACCTGGGCTAACATGATTTATGTACAGCATTTAAGTATCAGCTAGGGATAGAACAAATTTAAACTACAGGGTCAGTTCTTCTGTCTGCAACATGAATCGCACATGACAAAAAGGGTGCAAGCCAGGGTGGATAAAAATCAATGATTTAAGATTTTTTTATTTAAATCGGATTTTTTTGATACAATGCTTTTTTGAGGAAAAAACCTATCTAAAGATAGTTTTAATTAAGATACATTATAGCTCAAAGATATCTCATCATGGAATAGGGATTATAAATTCTAATTCTATAGTATGAGACAATATATTTATGTCATGTTTAAGAAAAGTTTTGTAAATGAGTTCCAATAGTTCATGGATTAGGGGCACAATTTTATGGGGTTCAAGGGGCTTCTGTATAGATTATTTAGGTTTCTATCTACCCAATGGGACTCAGTGCTCAGTGTAGAAGATACCATCAGAGATGCTTAGTTTTGCAGTTCTGAAACTGTGGATTTGTCTCCAGAGATAACATGCTTGTTAACAGCAAAAATGTTTTAAAATAAAAATAAATAAATAAATATATAGAGGTGAGAAATAACAGACCTCAACCTTATTGCCCCCCTCTGCAAATTTGTGTACACTGAGTCAATCCCTTACCTCTCTCTAAAAGTGAAAAGTTTCAAAAAGTTCAATGAATAGAAGATTGTTCGGGGCGGAATAGATCTGGACCAGGAGAAGAAGTCTGGCGATAAATGTGAGATGGCAGTAGAAACAAAAGTGAAACTGTTTGAGCAGCATATTCCAGAAGTCTTGAGGTCTTTCTGAGTGTAGCCTTCATTGTTTTGAGATCTACCATACCATTCTCTCACTAGAAGGGAAAACCTATAATGGCAGCAGGCCATAAAAGAGACCCAGTTTGGGAATATTTTAATGAAGTTCCTCTACCTATGGGTAAGACAGCCATGCATGCAAGATGTAAACAGTGCAACGAAGAAATGCAAGGCTTGGTTGCCCGAATGAAACAACGTCATGAGAAGTGTTCCTTCTCAGAAGGAAGCTGCGTTGAAGATGATGAAAGGAACATGTCTGAACATGCAGGATCTTCAGGTTGGTAAACTTTTTTATTTCATACTTCTTTCTTAAGGACTGCTTGTCTTCCTTCTGGACTATTCTTGAATTCTCATGTTTGAGAAAAAAATATAGTAGTTACTCTATGGTATTGTGATAAAAAATGAATAGCTGAAATAGGCAGATCTTCCTTGTACAATTTCACCTTTAAAGGAGTACTGAGTGTCAGTGAATGCAATGAGTAATACTAAATTAGCAGTATGGTAATAATAATTAACTGCATTGACTTATTTTGTTTAGGAGATCCATCCTCAACATACAGGATTCTGAAGATTATCCACCTTCAAGATCACCATCATTTTCTATAGTTTCAGAGTTATCTGCCAATGATAGTTTTTCAGTCACATCATGTATGTCACATAGCCACAGTACATCACCAGTAGCAAAAACAAAACAAAAAATCTCCATCGTCCAGAAACAACCATAGATAAGTTTGTGATAAGAACCAGCAGATTACAAAAAGAGGTAATTGATGAAAAAAATGCCAGGTTTGTTTATGCAACAAACTCTCCTTTCCGTAGGATTGAGAACCCACACTTCATTAACATGGTTCAGTCATTAAGACCAGGATACAGTCCACCCACCAGAGCAGATGTCGCAGGCAAATTGCTGGATAAAGTGTATGAAAGAGAAATTGAGCAGTGTGCGAAAGGTCTAGAGGGTGAAATTGTTAACCTGAGTTTTGATGGGTGGCGCAATGTCCACAATGATCCTGTTGTATGTGCTTGTGTGACAACAGAAGAAGGGAATGTCTTCCTTACAGAAACAATGGATACATCAGGAAATGCACACACAGCAGAATACTTACAAGAAGTAGCAGTAAAAGCTATAACAGGGGTAGGCAACCTATGGTACACGTGCCAAAGGTGGTACACAAGCTGATTTTCAGTGGCACTCACACTGCCCAGGTCCTGGCCACTGGTCCAGGGGCTCTGCATTTTAATTTATTTTTAAAGGAAGCTTCTTAAACATTTTAAAAACCTTCTTTACTTTACATACAACAATAGTTTAGTTATATATTATAGACTTATAGAAAGAGACGTTCTAAAAACGTTAAAATGTATTATTGGCACGCGAAACCTTAAATTAGAGTGAATAAATGACGACTCGGCACACCACTTCTGAAAGGTTGCCAACCCCTGAGCTATAACAAACTGTGAAAAAAAATCACATGTCTAGTACACAGCTTGGTCACAGACAATGCTGCAAATGTACCCAAGATGAGAAGAAATTTAGAAGAGTGAAAAGAGTCCTAAGCTAACAACATATGGTTGTAGTGCTCATTCGATGCACCTCCTAGCCAAAGGCTTCTGTGTTCCAGAAATAAAGGCTAATGTTGAAATTGCAAAATACTTCCATAACAACCACTTTGCAGCAGCTTCTCTGAAAAAAGTGGGAGGAACCAAGCTAACTCTCCCACAAGACATGTGATGGAACTCAGTAGTGGACTGTTTTGAGCACTATATCAAGAACTGGCCTAATCTGATGACCGTTTGTGAACAAAATCATCAAAAAATAGATGGCACTGTCCCAGCCAAAGTTCTCAACATTGGGCTTAAGCGAAATGTTGAACACATGCTGAGTACCCTGAAGCCTATTTCTGTAGCCTTGAACAAAATGCAGGGAAATAGCTGTTTTATTGCTGATGCTGTTGAAATTTGGAAGGAACTGAGTGAGATCTTAAAAAGAGAAATATGCAATGACAGAGTTGAATTCCAAGCATTAAAAAAACAAATGGGACAAGCACAATCTCCAGCTCATTTTCTTGCAAATATTCTCAATACTCGGTACCGGGGTCAAACCTTAACTGCTGAAGAAGAGGAGTTGGCTATGACATGTACAACCAGCAATCATCCCTCCATAATGTCAACTATAATAAACTTCAGAGCTAAGGATGAACCATTCAAGAAATATATGTTTGCTGATGATGTTTTAAAGAAAGTCACACCAGTGAACTGGTGGAAGTCATTTAAGCACTTGGATTCAGAGACTGTTGAAGTGATAATCTCACTTTTAACAGTAGCTTCTTCTGCCGGTGTAGAAAAAAATATTTTCTTCCTTTGGACTAATTTATTCCAAATTGAGAAATCGTTTGGGACCTGAAAAAGCAGGAAAGCTAGTTTTTCTTTTCCACATTATGAACTAACAGGAAAACGAAGGTGAAGACGACTGAGTTAGCTGCAGAAGCCAATATTTTAAGTTTCTCATGTTGAACTGGCTGACATAGTCAATTTAATTTTTTTAAAATATTTAATTTAACTATTTTAGTTAAAAACAATTTTAAGAAAAACAAACCTGATTTTAAAAAACTTGAATGTTTAACTAAATTCAAAAATTCATATTCTTGTTTTGTTAAAATATTATATGTTTGCTGTTGAAGAAAAAAATCCAGAATACATAACTTTGTTTTAGTTAAATAAAACAATTTAAATGTCTGTCTGGTGATGTTCTCCTCCTAATACAGGATGGCAAGAAAATCCTTCAAATATTAATGATTAACCTGTTGAATTGGAGATAGTTCACCTCCCAGTGACTTCATAAATATCTGCTTCAATTAGCTTTGGTAAATGAAATAACCAAACAATCATTCATTTTCTGATATAGCTGTAAAACTAATCTGAAAAGTTTTCAAAATAAATCACTTAAAAAATGTATAGTGTGTACCTTCTAAAAATGAAACCTACATCTATCTCTGAGTTGTGAAGAATATGTATTAAGGTTATAACAACCAACAAGAATGCACTTTTATGTAGAAATTCATGATTAAATTGAGTCTTCCTGACTAGTGATTTAAATCATAATTTAAATGAATTTGATTTAAATCAAATCTACCCTGGTGCAAGCTACATTAAATCTTCTCATAGGGTGACAGTCAGGGCCGTAGCAACAAAGAACCTGGCCCCCTCCGAACGGTGGCCCCCTCTGAACATATGTCCGGGCGGGGCCCCTTACAATGCAGAAACTGGAATGCGGTATTTATTTTGCCACTTTTAGGGGCCCCCTTCCTTGCGGGGCCTCCTCCGGTCGGAGGGCGCTCGCTACGCCTCTGGTGACAGTCACCCTGTGCAGGTGTCATGTTCAGGAGTGCAATCCAGACCAGTGAGGGGGGGTTGTGTCACTGCTTGCCTTGTAACTTTGGGTGCCTTAAATTGCTCTGTTGCTGTAGCTCTCTTGTCTGGATGTTCAAGGCAGCATACAAGCACACACTGGCTGTCTGTGTGAAAAGCCGCTCTGCACCAACAACTCTGACTCCAGCAGCCTGCTTGTCACACCCTAGCCACACATTGGTATTCACCAGCTTTTTGGTTACACCTGGCAAAATGACCCCAACACACCACTGCCCAAGTCCAAAAACCATGTGCTGCGCAATGTCCACCCCTTTTCTGGATCATTCAGAGGAATCAAAGTTTATTTTCTCCTCTCATGAGACAAATGCACAGCTTATCATTTTAACTGGAGCTAACTATCTTTTCAATTCAAATACAGCACTGGGTTGGTTTAGATTAAAAGTAAAATTTATTAACCTATGGAGATAGAATTTTAAGTGAGTTCAAGTATAAAGAAAAGAATTAGAAATGGATAGAAGAAAATAGAGAAAAATGCTTTCTAGAGACTAAGACTTAACAAAACTACAGTCTTGGTTCAAGGTAAGATTCTTTTCGCACTTCCTTCCAGCAAGATGGTTGACTAGGCCTTCTGATCAGAATCTCCCACAAATTCCAAAATGTTCAATTCCCCTGTCATCTTAGGTGAAAGATCACTTGGGGTCCTTTGCCCTTCTCTGAAGTTCATTCAAGCTGTGAGGAAGGAGACCTGGAGTCTAGTGGTGAAGGAAGTGCCATGCTGGTTTCTTACCCCCATTGGAATCTGCTAAAATACAAATTGATCAGTTCTGGCCCTATCCCAGGCAAATGAATGACCACCAGATGTGTGATTGCCCATTGATTCTGACCACACCTGGCTGGAAGCATCTGGTTGTCCTTTGTTTGGGAGAAACCTGCTTACCCACTTCCCAGACTTGTCCAGTAAACACATTTTAGTTCCACATATCCTTCATATTTATATGGTCCCTTGGACATTTACCATACACACACCATGAAAAAACATTAATGATCAGTGTAGTATTAGTTTTCCACTGATACTCCACAGGGCACGTATCAGATACAGCTTGTACAGTAATGAATTGGGGTACACTGAACTGGTCAGGCCAGCTGAAACTCACAACCAGACATCACTGAGCACGTTGCCATCTTTCACGGGGATGCTGTTAGGTCACAGCAGGATACCAACCCACGGCCTGTGCAACACTTAAGTCTCTCATAGAACTTATATTGGACTTAAATGCTATAGAGACCTTGGGGTGGCCCCCTTCACAGGGTGAATGTCACCCGAAAGGGGTAAGCTAGATCAGAAAAGATTTAATTCTATGCCCAAAGGGGGTAGGTGGAGCATGATGGTTTGCTCATATTTTTGGCACCACATAGAAAATGTAGCTGAGGCTAAAGTAAAATCCCTTACTTAGCATGCTCCCCTCCAAACAGCCTAAGGAAGAGGAACAAGTTAAAGCTGCACATTTTACAGTCTGCATATGCAAGCTCATAGCAGACATTAGTGCCAGTGCAGGGCTATATGTCTGAGGAACTGTGGATACCTGACGACTACTGTAACTAAGTTTAATATGACCTCCACAACACAAACAATTTCAGTGACAACACAGACAATGAAACCTCTATGTGTTGGGGTGCAGTCCATTTGGAGCTTGAGAAGGATGGGCCGGCGGTTAGAGTGCTAACTTGGCCAGTAGGAGAGACACATTCAATTCCTGCTCCACCACAAACATCCTGGGGGACCTTGGGCAAGTCACTTAGTCTCCTGCTGCCTCAGTTTACCATCTGTAAAATGGGGATAATAGCAATACCTTAAATACATGAATGATAGTGAGGAGCTCAAATACTATGGTAATGAAGGCAATATAAGTACACAAATAAATAAATAAATAAAGTGGTATTTGGGAGTAACTAATGCAGTGTGTAATGCACTCTGATTACTAAACATTTATTTATTTTTATTAGTCTTTGAGTACGTTAGATGCCTGTAATAGATGTGTTTCTTGCTCATTTTACTCTGTTGCTGAATACTTTGGTGGAATGCCATACGCTCCCTTCCCAACAACATGTGAATCATTGAGATTATCAAGCCGGAGCTGGCAGCCAGACACTGCACAGCAAATTTAATCTTGTACATGCAGCACTATTAGACATGGTACATAGCATCAGTAGCTGAACATATTCATACCTGAAGCAAAGGAGCGTTTCTCCTTGTACAACTCTGATTTACCTCCATTGTTATTGTTCGCTCTCCTGGGATTAAGTACAGCAGCCCCATTTTTCACTCATCCGCCACACTTTTCCTACCTGTTTCTGGTCCTATCAGCTGCAACTATCCTTGTTCTCTGCATGACAGAGGGCTTCCACATGCAGGCTGACTGCTGTAGTTCAGGCATTCAGTTGTGCAGGGGGTCTTCAAGAGCCATAAAGAATTGTGCTTTTGCAGCATTTAAGTACACATTATCTCTTTTCTTCTTTCCTTACATGGAAGATCCACCCTCATTTAAACCACATCAACTGTTTGTTGTCATTACTGCAAAGTTGGATGGATGAATAAAATGCAGTTATCACTTTCCTGATTTGGAGCAATTTTTTAGAATTTTTCTTCTTTTTTCCCTGCTGCACTTTTTACTCAAAAAAAATGTAGTTAAATGCTCCAGAAGTCCAGGTGAATTTCTAAAACTGACACCACAGTAAGAAAGCTGAAAGGAGAGAGAGGGCGACATACTTCATTTGTACGTGTCTGTCTGTAAGGGAGATAAAACTGGGTTAAAGCAATCCATCACTAGCTATAGCCAGTTCAACTCTTAATATCAATACCTGGTAAATTATTTAAAGCTATTTCTCAAAACTGTCACTAGGCAGCTGTTTCACAGTACTGTAGGTTGTAATATGGCACTTTGTGTTATTTAACTGTTAGCATGTGTCTGAATTTACAAGAGCTGTAATGCCATGCTGTAAAATGATAGATATTATGAAATTCTAGGAGATAACCTGGTGGTGTAATAGTAGCCAATTGACTTGGTGCTAATTCAGAGTATTGCATTCGATCTCTAGTCTCAGTCTCGCAACTCTTGCCCCAGCAGAGAGTGCTTCAGAGCCAGCAAGCTCAGATAAAGGAATGCCTTACACCATTTAAGCAGTCCCACTGACAGATGAAGTATGGGCAGACTCTAAAAGGATACCTGTCTAATCATTGTCAACGGAAGAGATGATAGGCCTCCAAAGGTACAAGGTAGGAAAAATAGAGGTCTCTCTCTCTCTCAGATACTTAGGGAGTGCCAATCACCATAGGGCCCCAAAGGAAACTTCAACTACAAAGGGACTCGTACCATCAATCTTCTAATCTGAAACCAGACGCCTAATCCATTAGGCCATGCAGACAGCTCTGTCAGGGAAGCAGAGAACCGCAGGAAGAAACAAGGGAAATAAAATGGACTAGCAGCACATTGCAGTGCTATTATCCAATATGAATGTTTAAATGAAGTCACTGTTTATTAAACCTAGCCTTTGTCTATCATTAATAGATTCTCCCCCATAACACTTCAATTTTAAGACCCCACAAAATATCCCTCTAGCCAGCTGACTGTAAATACTGTGGCCCCTGAGTGAACAGTTTAATTATACTTTCAAATTAATTCTTCTGATCCCAATAAAAAAACCACGTTATGTTGTGCTGACTTTCCATGTTTGGCCCAGACAAGGTCAAGGGCTAACTGAGTAGGAAGACTAAACAACTATATCATTTCAGTGACAGGCTGACACTTCAAGTCAGGACGGAAGCAAATGGACAATGCCAAGTGGACAACTTCACCCTGCCTTTAGACTACCTGCCAGTTGGCTGTTTGAAGGAAGGTTGATCCTCCACTTTTCACATATCATCAGAAACACAACAAGACTGAGCATGTTAATTCAATCGGTTCATCCTTAAAGTCATAACTACCTCAATAAATGCTGGAATAGAAGGCACCTTTATAATGTTTCTCACCCCACCCCACCCACTGGGCCAACCGCAATGTAGAGAGGAACTCCTGTACTATGCAGAAAATACACCAACACTTTCCTTACACATACTCTAGCTTCCTCTAAAAAGTTGTGGTTTCCCACTTGACACTTCCCTGTAAGTAGACTGGTTTTTCTGAAGACACCCCGAATCTTCCAATACATTAATCGCAACAAACAGGGAGCACATACTCCCTCTTTAAAAAAAGAGGAAAACTCACATTTTGGTGCAGCTATTCCTTGTTTTAGCTGCATCCCATCTTATGATGGCCATATTACTGCTTTGCAGCAAGACTAGTGTACTGTGAACCTATACAACTGGAGGGTCCCAGTCACCAAGAAGCTGCTCATCTGGACTCTTGAGTCAGCAGAAAGGCACACTCCATTTTTAGCTGCCCTAGGCAAACATTGCTCACATTCCCTCACACATACATAAGCATCTTGGTGCTGTAGACATCACCTACACTTCTATGAGGGGTGGCTGGCTCTGGTCAGCAGCAAGCACTGATACCTTGTGGCCTGTCATGGCACAACTCTATGCTATTCTCTTTCCTGGTGGAAACCCTTTCCCCACACGACTGAGTGCATTCTTCCTTCTTTCTCATGGTCATGGCTTTTCCTTGATAGCTTCATCTATATAAATTCACAGTAGTAACCAGTGGCTAGAAAAAAGAAACAGACACACGAACCACGCCTGGCTAATTCAGCCATTTCTTAATTCAGGAAAAGGAAAAAATATTTTCCCTATTCCAACCACGATGTAGAACTGACAGAAGGCATTAAGCTGGTAGCGTCAGTACCATCACAACTGTAGCTGCCCATTATTTCCTTTATTTACCCAGCATAAAATATTAGTTTCGTGCCCTGACCTCAAACTTGGCATTTCTTCAACAGAACAGCATTTGTAATTGCAGATGTCATGCTTTCTTTTGTTTGGACTAAATCCTTGGGGCCTGCTTTGGAAGGCATGACAGTAACTATCCACTCCCACTAATGCTGAATCAAGTAAAACCCATCCAAAGTGCTAGTGTAAATGAAACCACAATTTAAATCCACTGGGTCCAGGTTATACCACCAACCCACTTTCCTTTGCAGATTTTTAAAACATTTTGAATGGATGTGTGAACCCCCCATCCCAGATTCCCAGGGGTCCACCAACCACAGGTTGAAAACCACTGCTCTAGGCAAACATCAGAATGATTTCCTTTTACTTTGGAGTCCCGGTACTGCCCTTTCCCCGGAGGCCTCTGATTCAGTTCCTCTGTGGTAACAGTTTTACAAAGGAAGGTAAGAAAGTCTGTGTGCATACTAAACTCCTGGGGAAGTGGGAATGAGGCCTCCCAATCTCCCGCCCCATGAGGATGGAAGAGTTGAAAAGAAGTCCTAATATTCAGCATTCTGCATTAGCGGTCTCAGGTCACACTCCTACTCAACTGTCTGTCTTTCTCTCTGGCTTCCAGACCAACCAGCTTCTGCCTGACTAACTCTCCTAGATTACCAGTTCTTACTATTAGAAGGAGCTGGCTATTGGGATTTAAAGCCACAGCGTCAATTGGGTATAGGTATCACTCCATGATGTGTGCGCACGTGCACATGTGAGAATATACACACACAAGCAACAGGGCCAATCAGAGGGGGCAGGAGGGCCATTTGGCCTGGGCCTCAAGCTCAAAGGGGGCCTCAAACTTAGACACTTGTTAATTTTTTGGCATTGATAAGTTTCGCAACTTGTTTTCATGCGCATTCCTTTCGGACCAAAACGTGACACACTCTCTCGGCTTAGAGCTGCAAATGTAAGCAAATAAGAGATATGATTTGGTAAAAGACAATTTTTTTTTTAACTGATATATATTTTGCCATATTAAAGAATTAGAAATGCTCAAATATTAATAAAAATATATCCGTTCTGATGGCACAAGATTAGGCCGTGATGAGTGTGTCCTCTCAGATCAGCTGATTATATAAACAAACCACTACTAGTGGCTGGTGCTGGATCAAGTGCGTGTTGAAAGATAGAAAATTGTTACATTTTCATGTCTTTATAGTTTTACGTCTAGTTGACTAAGGAATTATTCGTGTGAGAATTCCTTATTATCTTCATATGGTAGCTAAAAGAGGTGACTGGTTGGTTGGTTGGTTGGTTGAGCCCTAGCGTGGTAGCTTGGCCATCATCATAGGCTTTCATGGTCTATGGCCCAGATTCGAGGTGAAAATTTGTGAGGACAATCTTGTACAGTGAGTTTCGTGAGGACATACGTTTGAAATTTTTGTACATTATCCCTCTATCTGTATCCATGTCTATGTCATCCCTTTGTCTTCAGCTTAGCCTGTTATACCTTGCATATCCTCATTTTTCCACCTAAAATGGGGATAATGGTCCCTTTTCCCTACTCTCTCTCCTGTCTATGTCAATCATAAGCAATTTGGGAGGAGGAGTGTTTCTTACTGTGTTTTTGTACAGTGCTTACAATCGACATAGACAAGAGAGAGTGGGGAAAAGGGGGCATTATTCCCACTTTAGGTAGAAAAATGAGAAACAGCAAAATTATGATAATGGCCAAGGTCACACAAACAGTCTGTTGCAGACTGAGGAATTGAAGCCAGTTCTCCTGAGTTCCAATGCCATGCCTAAGTCATCATCATTTTGACAGATAGATGCAATCAGACATATCTAATATCCATCCAGTGATAATATCTAGTCTTAATATTAAATTCCCCTGTTGCCATTTTCATTAAAATTAAAAGCAAAAGAACCCTGCCAGTTTCTCTCTCTTTCCCTTCACTTGAACATAGATCCAGCCCAGAAACTAAGACAAGTGAAAGAATGCAGCTTGCTGATAGAAGCTGCTTTAGTGTAGAACTTTTTGCCTCCAGTCACACTTTTCAGTGCATTTTCCCCAGTGCAATCTTTTTTTTTTTTTGGCCAGGACATTTGACATTGTTACATCTGGAAATCTTTTCAGTGGTCAAGTTTTATATCATCATCTATGCCACATTTAGTTGATATTTCACAACATTGTTCAATGAAGAGAATAAAAAAGGTATCACTATAACAAAATCTCAAAGTGCTGCTGGTTATGCAGAAAGGACCCTGTGCTATGAGCAGTATAAAAGTTGACATCAGAAGAACTGAATGATCATTTGCAGATGTCTGAATTTTGCCCCTTCCTCTATGTTAGCTTAAATATTAAATTTAGATAGCTTTTCTTTTATTCACCCAACCAAACTGGGCTCTCTCACATTTCTCTAAAGTAAGGTCTGGTACATGAAATTAAGCAACAATACATCTTTCTTCAGCACTAAGGTAATGGAATATTTTCAATAGATGCACTGAAGCTCTAGCTGACTCCAAAGTTTAGAAGTGTCACCACTGAGATAAAGATGAATAGCACCTTTTACTGCCAACACAGAAAGCATTCGTATAAATGTACTCTACGGTTCACCTTTCTTCATCTTTCCCATCCTCCCAATTCAATTTGGTCAGTGACATTGACCTGGTCACTTTCGCCTTTTGGTTCTTATAAACTTGCATAAGTTTCCGAACACTGTTTGAAAATGTTCAAAACAAAACAAAACCCACACCTTACACTGATATTTTTATTTTAATTTTTAGCTGTTTCATTTTAGTTTAATAAAACTCACATTTCAGTTTGGAGCGGCTTTAAAACTACACAGCCCTTTAATTTGAAAACACACATGCATGAAACTGTTTCCTACCAAAACCTTTCTGCCAAAATCATGAGCCAGGAATAGACTCTGCAAAGCCTTACACCCGTGGATGCACCCACTGGAATTAATGTGACAAGTTGTGGTCAGTCAGGATTATTCACAATGGAATGGTCTTGAAGGATCAGTCGCCTAATGCATACAATAAAAAGCCGAGAGCTAAAGCTAATAAATTAATTAATTTGATTTGTTTTCCATAGTAATCCCTCAGATTTATATATTTAAAAGAGGTGCTCTCTCCTATTAGCTTTACTGGTTCTTTACAAAACAAGGCTATATCTTTTATCATTTGTTCTGGATATCTGAGGGATTATAAATTGAGGTCTTGCCTAGTACAGTACATCCTGCATAGATTCAGGTACAGTACCTCAAAACAGAACTTGTGCACATGCCTGCATGTAAGGCAGAGAATATGCTATGTATAGAATAGGCATGCAGCCAATTTAATATTTATAATTGGTTTTTTTTGTTTTTTTTTACTACTTGATGTAATTCATTCATGCATGATGTCACAAGGAGTTAAATGTGGTATGCAAAAAATAAATCATATCCGTTGGGCCAACATAAAATCATATCCGTTGGGCCAACATAGTACCTTGAGAAAACCTACATTCCAAATATTTACAAGGGACTTTATCCAGAGCCCACGGAAGTCAACAAAAAGACTCTGACTAATGTCAATGAACTCTGGATCAGACCTTCTGAGAGAACAAAAGTATTAATTAATGTAAAATATTATTATATATAAATTCTTAACCACAACAACGAGTATATGAAGATGACTATTCAAGAATGTGTATGGTGAAAATGCTACAGTGGATTCTGAAAACTGCTAGATGTTTATTGCTTTTTCATCAGAATGTTATTTGTGACATCAGAAATAAATGAATAATTCACTATACAGTAGAATTTAGTATCCTTGCACCCTGTATGTACACTACCTGACTGAAAATGCCATAAATGTTGCTCTGAGTTCTTCTTATACATTAAGGATTATATTTAATAGTACAGTACAACCTCCACGGCCCCTCTGATTACAATTCATCATAAGAAGAAAATGTCTTGTTGTTGCTCACGGACAGCAGTTGAGTACACAGTACACCTCTACCACGATATAACGCGACCCGATATAACACGAATTTGGATATAACGCGGTAAAGCAGTGCTCGGGGGTTGGGGGGGACTGCGCACTCCGGCGGATCAAAGCAAGTTCGATATAACGCGGTTTCACCTATAACGCGGTAAGATTTTTTGGCTCCCGAGGACAGCGTTATATCGGGGTAGAGGTGTATATAGTACTGTGTATATAGTCTATAGTTACTCTTGCACAAAGTCTGGTCCCTGCACTAAAACTAAGTAAGTGGGCTGCAGTGTGGTTCACTGGTAGTTGTATGGGAACAGAATCCTTCCTCCATCTCTACTCCTAAGGGCACAAAGCAGTAATATAGTGGCTCTGCACCCCACCTGGCAGCTGTAGTCCCTATGTAGGGGAGAAGGGGAAACTGGCTGGTGTATATGCATAATTGTGGATCTGCCAGCTCCATCTCAAACCCCCATGTTCTACCCCTCTGTCATTAAACCCTTCCTATGACAATGGAGATGGGACTCCCATAGAGTACCACCCTCCCTGTGCTGCTGTTCTTGCAGCTGTGCACAGTTTCTGCTATCAGACAAGTGCACACCCTTGGAGAAAGGATTTGCCCCAAGGGACCAAGTTTTCAGAGTGCCCTTAACCCAGGCTCTGACTTCACACACTAAGTTGTACCCCTTTACCCATGTTTTTTCATGCCCCAAAAGTGCAGTCACTCATGCCATTGCACCCACAAACTGGGCATGCAATTTCAAGGGCCCAAAATTAAAGGCCCCTTTCAAAAAGCTGCCGCCTCTATATTTGTGCACACCATCCTAACGAGAAAAAACACTTTTAAACAGACATTTGATAGCTGCTAATTTGAATGTTACATGCAAGCAATGCCTGGACTCGCTCTAGTAATGACTGTTGTAGCATATCAGATTCACAGCATTACCCAAGTTTTAAATGAGGCCAACACAAGAACATAAATACTTGAAACGAGACAACACTTTCCCCTTTGATAATACCACCGTATTGAATAATTCTACATGAATGAGTGAAAGGCTTGGTAAGATGCTCCGCTTCAATTAAGCAAAGCTACACAAACCTGTGCTGCAGCTCCTGACATTCATGCACTTGGCAGTCCTGTCAGATCGGTCCATATATCAGGTAAAAGCCCACATATTTGAGAGATAGAGACCAAGATCCTTCCTGCATACAGAATCCCGAAGCCCATTGGAAGATGCATGGGTTCTGGTCTTAACTCTTTCTGCTAAGTGCCCTTAATATTTCTGTGCAATCTAAAACTTTATTACTGACCAAGGACCTCTCTCTCTTCTAGTACTAGTGGAAATTTTCCAAATTTCAATTTAACTCAGTTTTTCATCAGCAACAAAACCTGATGATTCTTTAATAAAAATTGTGAGATATTCACCCTGGTTTTCGAACAGCTACATAAGTGGTTGAAGTTTTCCAAATTTTGACAAAACATTTAATCAACATTTTTAATTTTGATAAAAAGGACATTTTTTCCTCTTAACATTTTTTTGCCAATTTTTATTATTTTTTTGAGGAATACTAATCCCAACCCTACAGGCCAGCAACTATTATCCATCCCGTTTTATATACAAGATAAGAGAGAGACTGCACAGAATGAATTCAGACAGAACTGGTAATAGAGCCCCAGTCTCATCCATTCACCAACGTTGTTCTTTCAGAAATAATGTGCCAAATCTGTGTGCTTGGTTTTCCTGACTGTAATCACTGCTCTAACCATTAGACACCACTCCCAGAGCCAGGATTAAAACCCAACATTCATTACTGACTAACAAATAATTGTGGCAAAGTGCGTTTTATGTCTCCATTTGATAGGGACTGGTCCTCAGAGGATAACTACCTACTTCTGCTGGCAGTTACCCCATTAGCCCAAATGGAAGAGGTCTGTGTTGTGGATCTGAAGGTTTCAGGTTCAAATTCTGCTGGCCATCATATGGGGGGAAATAATATACTATTAAGTGATTAAAGATACATCATAATGCTTATGTGCAAGACGACATAATTCAGGTTACACAGATAAACTTAATTTTAGCATTTCCTAACATTTCAGTGCTTGACATTGAAAACTTAAAATTCTTCTAATGGATGGGTGGTTGTATGTACATGTGCTCAGGGTCTAACAGATCACCATATTTGGGTTTTGGAAGGATTTTTCCACTGGGTCAGATTGGCAGAGACCCTGGGGGGTTTTCACTTTCCTCTGCAGCATGGGGCACGGGTCACTTGCTGGTTTGAATGGGAGTAAATGGTGCATTCTCTGTAACTTGAAGTCTTTAAATCAAAATCTGAGGACTTCAGTAACTCAGCAGAGGTTATCGGCCTATTGCAGGAGTGGGGGGGGGGGGGGGGGATGAAGTTATGTGGCTTGTGATGAGCAGGAGGCCAGACTAGATGATCACGATGGTCTCGTCTAGCCTTAAAATCTATCAGCTTATGTAGTAATAATATTGTGAAAAAAATACTTAGAAGCAAATATTGGCAGCTCTTCCTGGAAGATTAGGGCGGGCATGTGATTACAGAGTGGTCTGCAGGAGAATGGGAAAAGTGGGGGGAGGAGATTTCGTGGGAGCAATGTATGGAAGACCCCGCCTGACTATGTAAGCTCCAATCTCATTTGGGACTGGTTGACTCAGGGAGTTGCTAATGAGCTGCCAAGCCTTTCACCTGTGCATCACTAGTTTTAATCCAGACCAGCTCAACAGAGATGAAAAAATGTTTCCATCTGATAAATGCCGGTACCACTAGGAAAAGTTATCCTTCCGGATTAGTGCTGATGTATGTTGGCAGGGCAGCATCCAGCTAGCAAAACACAGGACTTCTTCTACCAGAACTATCTGATGCCTTTCCCTAGCACTGTATCCACATAATTATTTTTCACCAGCAGTTTATGGTTACATGCAAACTCTGTGCATTTTAATATGCAAGTTAGCACATTGTATAATTTACATAAATGTCACATGGAATTGCACAAATCTTGGCACTTTGAGTACACAGAAAAACACGCTACTTATTGTAAGCAAAGACAATCTTATCTCTAAGTCTGTAAGAAGAGACCTGTGACAGGACAATTGTGAAATTAACATTTCATGTTCATGGCTCAGTTTAATTTGCAGTGCTATCACTAACATTACACTGTGCCTGAGTAGGAAATGCAAAGAATATGCATGAATGTTAATTTTAAGAAAAATGTTAATGTTGCTGTAAAAGCTGAGTCCTTGAAAAGCTTGCAATATATGGACACGTATGTTAAATATTAGTTGAAATTTATGCAATCATTCCTCATTCTAGATATGGCGGTTACCATAAATAGAATAAATAATGGTAACAGTGTTAAGTAGCAGCTTTTTAAGGGAACTCACTGGATATGTGAAATACAAAATAGCCAAAAGTAAATAACGTTGTTGTATAGTTTTGGGATACTGTCATGTGCAGTAATATAATGTAACACATTTTTTCAGTTGTCCTCCTATCAACATCCCCCAGCATTCAAATAAAAGCCCTGCCTAGTCAAGAAACCACCATTGCTAGATGATATAAAGTAATAAACATTGGCAAGAGCGAGCAAGCAATCTGATTGGATAATTGGACTGGTAAATCTGATTAGCTAATGAAGGGTCCAGCCAATCTCATTATGAGACAATCCTCACATAGATCAGAAGGTAGCCTGAATCCCTTCCTCATAAAATCCAATCCATATACCCAATGAGAAAGGAATATTTTTATTTTCATTTATTTTCCTATCCATTTTAATCCATTTCAAAATGCATTAAAAAAATTGGAGGCCCCAGGATCTTTAGGTTTCCTCAAACTGGTTGTTTGAGCTTCAGCCTGAGTTGTGGTGTCTGATGTTTTGAAGCCTTTGAAGTATCTGCAGATCAGACTGACACTGCCCTAAGCAACATAAGGGTGGAACTAGTGGTTTGAAATGTCTGCTAACAGCCAAGTTTTGACTTATCCATCAGCTTCTTCAAATGGTTTCAAAGTGCAGACACAGTGGGGTTGGGGCTAAACTAGACACTGGAGATTTTAGGATCCTAGGCTCAGTAGTGTTTTTTAAAATTAAATTATAGCAGAGAGAGAGAGAGAGAGAGAGAGAGAGAGAGAGAGAGAGAGAGAGAGAGAGAGAGAGAGAGATTGAGATTGATTCTAATCCTCTCTGAGATCAACTGATGAAAAGCACTAAAGAAGAGCTAGATATTATAATACCACTGCCATTTAATTGGGATTTTTGTTTTAATTAATAATCTGTTTTATACGTGAATTAACATGAGGAGTGAATGGTTACTGCAAGGTAACTGCTTGCCTCAGGTGCTGAAAGAACCTAGCTTGGTGCCTCATGATGGCACTCAAGCAAGCAGCTCTCGCTCAGAGACACACTGCCTGTCAGGTTATTATATATACACACACATTATGCATGTTCACTTTCTGTTTACAGATGTCTGAACGCCTGTGGCGGATGCATCAGCTAAGATTTAGAGGGTGTAATCAATACAAGAAAGAATAGTTTTTAAAAAATTATATTTCATCATACCAAGATGAGCACATGCCAAAATTAAGTAACGGCGTCTTCTCACTACTGTAATACATGTCCCTCCTTGCCTTACTCCCTCTTTTTGGCTTGTTATTTTCATTTATCACATCAAATCTAAATTTTGGCTTTGATCTACATGTACACCCAGACACCTACAAAAAGCCCCACTGAGGTCACTGGGAGTCACTGTGAGTGTAAGGATTTCTTTGTATATATCAAGGCTTTCTATTGTAAGCACTTCGTGGCAAGGACATTGGGTCTGATTTTGATCTCATACTAGTGTAGATCAGGAGACTACATTGAAGTCAATAGACTTACACTAACAAAACTGATGAGATCAGAACCAGGCCCCTTGTCTTCATTTCCTTCTGTAAAGTATTGTTTTCTATAATGTCTCTCACACTCGTATGTAAGTGATAGAACACTTTTGTATAATATAAAAATAGTAAATCATAGGTGTTAGTTATGCCAGGATTGGTTTTATTTTAGCTAGAATTCTAATTAAGATTTTATTGTATAGAACGTGCATTTTTTTTTAAAAGTACATACTTTGTACTTGGAATAGTCAGAAACTCAGGCAAAAAAGATGACCAAAATATTGTTTTGCTGTGACCCAGATCCTCTGCAATGTGCTTCATGCAGGCAGCCCTGGTGCTAGTGAAAAGTCACATTATGGTGCGGTGTGCAGAGGCGGTATACCATTACAGGTCTCCAGACGAGAGCAGGATTCTGCCTACACAGGAGTGGTGCCAGGGTTTTTGCCGCCCTAGGCAGAAGCGCTCCTCCTCTGAGCATTCGGCAGCGGGGGTCCTTCCGCTCCGCGTCTTCGGGGCACTTCGGAGGCGGGTCCCGGAGTGAGTGAAGGACCCCCCGCCACCGATTTTCCGCCAAGGGTGGCAAAATGCCACCCCCCAAATCCTGCCGCCCTAGGCAACCGCCTAGGGTCGCCTAGTGGAAGCGCCGGCCCTGTGCCTACACAGGGCACATCTATGCTGCAAGTAAATACCAGTGGCTGGCCCATGTCATCTGACTCGGGCTCATGGGGCTCAAGCTCCAGGGCTGTAAAACTGTGGTGTAGATGTTTGGAGTGGGAGGGTCCCAGATCCCAGACTCCAGCCCGAGCCCGAACATCCGCACTGCAATTTTACAGTCCCACAGCCTGAGCCCTGTGACCCCCAAGTCAGCCGACATGGGCAAGCAATGGGTGTTTAACTGCAGTGAAAACATATTCATAGTGCTCATTGCAGGATGGGGCCCATGTGCCTATCTGTTATTCAAAATACACCTCTACCCCCATATAACGCTGTCCTCGGGAGCCAAAAAATCTTACTGCGTTATAGATGAAACCACGTTATATCGAACTTGCTTTGATCCTCCGGAGTGCGCAGCCCCTACCCCCCCGGAGCACTGCTTTACCGCATTATATCCGAATTCGTGTTATATCGGGCCGCGTTATATCGGGGTAGAGGTGTATTAACTTACACCATTGCACTGCATTTTAATAGCCCTTTAAAATCAAACTGGGATGATTTCAGCTTATCTCTCTACATCCAGACATTTAAGTTTAAAGGTAATACTATAGAAGATGAAAAGCCTGGATTCTTATGGACAGAAACACTCCATTATCAAGATATTCTGCCACTTCTAATCATAAGTGCCACTTTCATACACAAATCAGTACTCAGCATTATATATTCTTATACATCTGTGTGCGAGGCGGGGGGGGGGGGACTTTTCTTCATACTCTTAGGTACTTCAGTGCAGGAGGCAAGTATAAGCAAGCTACAAAGCAAACAGAATTAGCCAAAATTCTCATTTGTAGCACATGTCCTGGGTATCTATTACAGGTCCTGCAACTAGACAATTCCCTAGATTCCACAATTTGTTACTAAATGGGAACTTCTAAAATTGTATTGGTAACCACTTTAGTTTCTCAAATGGCATAAATGAACTGTTACCACGCAAGTGGGAAATAGTACATAAACCTCTAGGGCTTGATCCAAAAAAACTATTGAAACCAATGGAACAACTCCCACTGACATCAATGAGTGTTGGGTCAGATTCTTAGAAATCCATTCTTTCCATATCACAGGCTTGCTCCCTACCATGAGAGCTGGACTCCCTACTGAATGAATGAAACCAATTCAGATTTACTTAATTTTCAATTGTGAACACATGCCCCATCTCTCTATCGACAATGTGCTGGTCCGTAGCTTTACATTTCTGACACTGCAGGTGCACCTAAACTAAAGCCTCACTATGACAATTTTAATAAAATAGTCAATATACAGAGAGATTTCTATATAATGCATGAGGGGGAACAATGTCATATAATAATATAACTATGTACTGGCATAGATCCTTGTAAGAAGGGAGCCAAGTATGGGTTATGGTCAACCTCCTTTCAATACACTTTGATGGCCAGATAGTTTAAAAGTATCCTCCCACCACCCAGACCTAAATGCACAAAAATCAGTTATACAAGCACATGTGCACTTATACAAACACGTAAAAGCTTAAGCATGTAGAAAGCAGATGCACACGCTTCAGAAAATGTCTGAAACACCACACCACACACAGCTTAGGGATGTGCAAGAACTAAGACAAAATAAACAGGACATTCCTATAACATGAACCTGTTTCTGAAATTGAATTCAAACTGTGACTTTCATACATGGTATAGCACAGAAAGAGGACTGTGGAGAAATGGAACATTCATACGCATCATGAATCCAGCTCAGAAAGCTGCCCATTTTAAGGACAGGTCAGTACAGTTTCAAGCGATTTCTTATATCGGGACCCAGATTGGCTCCTTTTGTGTTTTTAGTCATGTCTGCAGACTTCAGGTGTTTTTTTTTTTTTATTGCTTTTTTATTCCCAGTAGCCTCAATATGTCTAAGAGATTCTACTCCCACATCATTAGAATTGTTAGGTCAATTTAAATTCCAGGGCCAAACTTTGCCCTCATACCTCTGCAACCTTGGAGCGCTTTCAAGATTATGCCATTTTACTTATGCAACCCCAAAGAACCACAACATAGTGGCATCAATGTAAGTGAAAACAAAATAATTTGAAGACAATGGAGCTGCACATGTGTAGCTGTGGGCAAAATATGGCCTGTACATCTATTATTGGTGATGATAGAAGGAACATAGTTTGTCCCTCAGATCTCAGAATTGGTTTGAAGGTATGGAATTTAGAAAAATCATCATCTTTTTACACTTATAAAAGCAGCACATTTGATCGGGAAGCTATTGACACTCATTTTCAGAACACAGCTACATTTAAAAGTTTCTTAACTATACAAACACAAGGCCGGTTTTTCAAAAGTGCTTTCTTTTCAAACACCAGCTCAGATGCTGGGTGTAGAGTACTTTGAAAAGCTGGCTGCTTTAGTTAGGTGCCTGAATAGGATCAGAATTTTTTTGACCTTCCAACCACTAATTTAGGTACCCAAACAGGAGCTGTATAGCCGTTTTGAAAATGCAGACCATGTGTGTGTGTCTTGAAATGGAAATTTCAATTCTCAAATGATTGCCAACACTGTTTTGAGATTCAAGGGAGTTGGACAGTTCTGGTGTGCCTTGAATAAGCGTCTTAAGTATTGGATGCTTATCTGAGCCATACCTAACAATCAGCCATTAGTGTAACGATAACAGGGTGACCTATTCTGCCACTTGTTGTTAATGTAGCCACCATAACTCGTGAAAATAAACATCACACTGTTCCTGCAGTTAAGAGCCTCCATAACCCAAGCAGTTTCCACCTCTCTCAAGTCAAACATCTGTGGGTGAAAGGATTTAACTAGCCACAAGATAAACACTAAACATGTCAGTTTGGTATTTTATTATACTCTATGTGACTCTCAAGAGATGTAATATAATAGAATAGAATATCAAGTTTGGAAGGGACCTCAGGAGGTCATCTACTCCAACCCCCTGCTCAAAGCAGAACCAATCCCCAACTAAAACATCCCAGCCAGGGCTTTGTCAAGCCTGACCTTAAAAACATCGAAGGAAGGAGATTCCACCACCTCCCTAGGTAACCCATTCCAGTGCTTCACCACCCTCCTAGTGAAAATGTTTTTCCTAATATCCAACCTAAGCCTCCCCAACTACAACTTGAGACCATTACTCCTTATTCAGTCATCTGCTACCACTGAGAACAGTCTAGATCCATCCTCTCTGGAACCCTTTCAGATAGTTGAAAGCAACTATCAAATCTCCCCTCATTCTTCTCTTCTGCAGACTAAATAATCCCAGTTCCTTCAGCCTCTCCTCATAAATCATGTGCTCCAGCACCTTAATCATTTTTGTTGCCCTCCACTGGACTCTTTCCATTTTTTCCACATCCTTCTTGTAGTGGGGGGTCCAAAACTGGACACAGTACTCCAGATGAGGCCTCACCAATGTCGAATAGAGGGGAGTGATCACGTCCCTCGATCTGCTGGCAATGCTCCTACTTATACAGCCCAAAATACCATTAGCCTTCTTGGCAACAAGGGCACACTGTTGACTCATATCCAGCTTCTCATCCATTGTAATCCCCAGGTCCTTTTCTGCAGAACTGCTGCTTAGCCAGTCAGTCCCCAGACTGTAGCGGTGCATGGGATTCTTCCGTCCTAAGTGCAGGACTCTGCACTTGTCCTTGTTGAACCTCATCAGATTTCTTTTGGCCCAATCCTCTAATTTGTCTAGGTCCCTCTGTATCCTATCCCTACCCTCCAGCGTATCTACCACTCCTCCCAGTTTAGTGTGCTCTGCAAACTTGCTGAGAGTGCAATCCACGCCATCCTCCAGATCATTAATGAAGATACTGAACAAAAACAGCCCCAGGACCGACCCTTGGGACACTCCGCTTGATACCGGCTGCCAACTAGACATGGAGCCATTGATCACTATCCGTTGAGCCCGAAGATCTAGCCAGCTTTAGCCAAGTCATTAGCCACATATGAAATAATGACCTGGATATTGATATAAATATAGATCTGACTGGCAACAGATGCTAACATCCATGAAGTTATGATCTATAATAAATTAGTTCAGATGCAAGATTTTAAAATCCACAATCTTTTATTTACCATCAACCACAAATAAAAGGGCCAAATTCTGATCGGGGAGGGAAAAATGACATCCTAGTCCACCCTCACCCAGGCGCATATATATACTGGAAAAATGTTAATGCTTCCAATGGTTTCGCCAACAGTGACCTCATCTGTGACTGTCTGCAGCAGGATACTTATGGCAGGAGCAAGAATAATGTGTACATGAGGGTCTGCAAGTAGGTTCCAATCCTGAGTCAGGGCACAGGTGCACATCCATCCATGCTCCCTCTGATCATGCTGCAGAACGCTTTTCCTGGCTGTTGTGGAAATGACATGAGGTGGCCTCCCTGTGGGGTTTTGGGGGTGGGGAGGGAATAACAGAGCTGATTTCCACCCCACGCGCCTGCAAGCTGTGTTTTTTCTGGTATGAACATTGCCTGCCAGAATTTGGCCAGACCTGCAACAGCAGCCTCACTTAGCAAGTACCACATACCATGAGTCTCATTATTCCATCATTTGTGGGAATGTCCTCCCATTAAAATTATTTCTGGCCACAAATTCAGACACTTTATAGAGCTAAAACAACAAGCCCCTAAAATAAACCCCGTGCTTTATCTGCTATAGGCATGAGTTATATGAAACCCTAAATGGAGCTGGAGATACTTAACACACTTCCCGTGAAAGCCAAGAAACTAATCCTGAATATTTATATTACAGTAGTGCCAAGAGCTCCCCAACCCCCAAATCAGGATCAGGGTCCCATTGTGTGAGGCCCAGTACAAACATCATAAAGGAAGACATGGTCCCTGCCCCAAAGAGCTTACAGTCTAATAATATTACTAGGAACAGTAGGATTCATGAGCTAAAACAGTTATTTTGTACCTACACATTCGAGACAAATACTGTAATGCCTGGATTTCATTCATTGACAAACTACAGCTGGAGTGCAACTTGGGATGGACACAAACATAGGATATTAAATCTTCCAGTAAGCATTCCCAGGTTTAAAATTTGTTTCTTTTTTGGAGGGCTTTGCTTTTTAAATTTATTTATTTATTTGGGGAGGGACTGAAGAGGTGTTAAAAATTTATATCTAGATTTTTGCATAATTTGGAGCAAAGCATGCATCAAATGAAGCAGAAGAGAGAATATGTCACAATCACTGTGCATAAAATGTCACAGACTATTTAGAGAATACATTGCATACAAAGCTTTCCAAGACTATTTTGGCTGGACATGTCTAATCAACAGCAAGCTACCTGGTGCAGTTAGTATCTCAAAGGGTTGGTGTCTTCTGAAATTTAACTACTCAAGTAGTCTGGTTTTCCTCAATAAACTTGTGAAATGGCAGCATCAGTACGTGGAAAACAACTGTGTATTATTCTTTGCATCCATCAGTGTTTCCATGATTAACATTTCCCAAATTCCCATAAACCTTTTATTAAGCTTAGAGCCATCCTTCCACTTCCAATTGGCTGTGATTTCATATCAGGTTGCCACTAGCTAAAAATAAAAAACTAATCTCCCATTTAAGTTCTATTTTCCTTTAACTGGCATCCTATGTATAGCAGTGACCACTGGGTTGAACAGAATGTGAGATTCAGATTTTGGCCCAGATGTCACTCCAAAAACAGAGGGGATTGGCTCTAGATCACCTGGCTGATTCTCAGTGAAACAGCTGGCCCAGAGCTGGGTGGGAGGTAGGGGAAAGCGATTGCAGCTGTCTGGACTTTCACTTTGTGCTTAGAGAGAAGAGGAACCAAGGGAGCAGAAGGCGTGCAGCTGTAAGTAGCCACAGAAGTGCCAAGCCAGGAGGGCAGAGACAGCACAGCTCAGAAAATAAAGATGCAGCCCGGAAGCAGAAACCAACCCAGCAGCAATAGCACCAGAATCAACTAGTGCAGAAGTAACAAAGACATGCCCCTCTGAGCTCATAACATGCCCCAGAGAGCATCAGAAAGGGAACTAACAAGTCTCTTTGTCCAGAGTCTAGGAGGCTGGGAATTGGGTTGTTTGAATGCTTGATCGGGTTGGAAAGCATTAATATGTATATTACACATTGCCCTGTTGCTGGGGTAGGATATGTGTAACTCCCTTTAGAAGTCTCCTCCTGGGATTCCCCTGCTACAGATGGAGGACTCCTCCCTCCTCTGATAAAGGTATTGCTCCATGGTTAAGTGTAGAGTTCATTCCTAGGGATTAACCATTGCCTACTGAAAAAGGGGCTGCTTTTTAGTTAGAGGCATGTGATCGGGGCTCTGGGAACCACTTCGCCAGCCCCAAGGGTCCTCCACCTGACACTTTGTAGCTATTCCCCACAACATTTCATTTACTGACAGTGATAGAACAGCTGACTCTTGACTGTTGAGACTGTAATAAAGGGATTCAGCCAATCAGCATACTGCTGATTTCAATTCATTTATTCGTTACAGTCCTATTGGTCAAAAATGGTTTGTGGGGGATGGGTTCAACACTTGGCTTATTAGAATATTGTATTTCATAGCAAGGTGGTCAGAGACATGAAAGAGAACTTTGATTTCATCTCTGATGTCAGAGACTTATTTGCCAGCTGCCATGGAATCTGGCTTTATCTTTTAAATATGATATCCGTATATAGATCAGTGTAGGTCTGTATGTATCTATATCAAAACTACCAATTCCATTTGATTCTACTATGCCTATGCTTTGGCCTTTTACCTTCCATCTTGTGCTGAAACCTCCAGGGAGGCGTCAGGAGAAATATTTACATCTAATAGATGGCTAAAAATGCAGAACAATCAAGAGTCATTTATCTGGAGGGTCTCCCATTCAAATGCAATCACCCTAAGCCAAAGCTAGTGCCACCCAAGGAACCGGTTCAACAAGATGAGCTTGTAACCAAGCTATGGGTCACCAGATGAGGGACTGGAACCTTATAACATGGAGGCTCTCTCGCCAGCCATTTGAGAGAGGGAAACAGACCAAGACCTGAAGCAGACAAGGCTGAGCAGGAGGAGAGGAGGTGTCCTCCGTTCAGGTGTCCTGTGTTACTTGCTTTCAGTGTCACATAGTTCCTGGCATGGGAACAATAAGCCAAAAGAACACGTTTCAGTGGAACTCAGAAGGTGCAACACCTACTGAGGAGGCTTGCGAGAGCCAGCACTGGCCTCAGGGTCTAGATGATTGAATTGAGGGGTCCTCGCTGCCAATAGTGGTATCAGACCCAGGGACTGTATGCCTAGAAGTCTACAACCAGAGTGAGTGCCTAAGTTCTGCACAACCCCAGCAACCCAAGAGCACATGGGACCCAAGGATTGGATCCTATACAGCAGCCTGGTGAGTATCCATGAGGGAGAGCTCCTCTAACACTGTAACAATGCCCATACAGTTTAAAATTTTCCTAAAGACAACATTATATTTTCACTTTTTATCAGTAATGGCCAAACGTTTACGGGTTTGAAGGCTCATTTCAGCTCCAATAACCAACCAAACTTTTGGATACCTATCTCAATTTACAGAAACCTCTTCAGTCTAGAAATCTCATGGGAACACAAGATCTCAATACACCACCTTGTAGTAACAGTATGCTAGGAATATTGCAAGATTGTTCTCTCTTGCTATTTCAGTACTGGTATGAATATACAAAAACAGGAAACAGGCTCTGAAAGTTAACTATGGTAACTTGGAAGTTTTAAAAAGTTCTCAGAGTTCTCAGGTGTGATCTTATTGTACCTGAATTGGTCCACTCATCCTAAAAGAAGGGTATTTTCAAGGGGCCAGATTGACTTCAAATATTATTTCATAGAGTCCTGGATGAATTTGTCAGCTATGGCCCATGTGGGGGAAGCAACTGAAGGATGGCACACAAAAGAAAAGATGAGCATGGAGAATTGTAAAAATATGGATGCATAACACTCTCCTCTTCTTTCAGCAAATGTAGCAAAGCATTATCTCAAACAGTAAAATAAATCTTTAGGCCAGAACTACTATTTTTCAGATAATTTCTCAGATCAATACAGACATTTTCTTTGCAATGTGGATGTGCTGTTTTCATTTCTGGACTTGTTCTCGCTTACCGTGGAAATCCCTTTCTTTCCTCTAAGGCCTGGTCTACACTACGACTTTAATTCGGATTTAGCTGCTTTAAATCGAATTAACGCTGGACCCGTCCACACAACGAAGCCATTTAATTCGAATTAAAGAGCCCTTTAATTCGATTTCTGTACTCCTCCTCGACGAGAGGAGTAGCGTCTAAATCGGTTTTGTCAATCCGAATTAAGGTTAGTGTGGCCGCAATTCGATGTTATTGGCCTCCAGGAGCTATCCCACAGTGCACCATTGTGACCGCTCTGGACAGCAATCTGAACTCGGATGCGCTGGCCAGGTGGACAGGAAAAGCCCCGGGAACATTTGAATTTCATTTCCTGTTTGCACAGCGTGGAGAGCACAGGTGACCACAGAGAGCTCATCAGCACAGGTAACCATGCAGGCTGATAATCGAAAAAGAGCACCAGCATGGACCGTACAGGAGGTACTGGATTTGATCGCTATATGGGGAGAGGATTCAGTGCTAGCAGAACTTCGTTCGAAAAGACGAAATGCCAAAACTTTTGAAAAAATTTCCAAGGGCATGATGGAGAGAGGCCACAATAGGGACTCAGATCAGTGCCGCGTGAAAGTCAAGGAGCTCAGACAAGCCTATCAAAAAGCAAAGGAGGCAAACGGTCGCTCCGGGTCAGAGCCGCGGACATGCCGCTTCTACGCCGAGCTAAATGCATTTCTAGGGGGGGCCGCCACCACTACCCCACCTCTGACTGTGGATTCCGAGATGGGGATAATCTCATCAGGTACACCTGATGATTCTGCGGAAGGGGAAGAGGAGGAGGAGGAGGACGAGCTGGCAGAGAGCACCCAGCTCTCCATTCTCCCCAACAGCCAGGATCTGTTTCTCACCCTGACTGAAGTACCCTCCCAAGCCTCCCAAGCCAGTACCCAAGACCATGACCCCATGGAAGGGACCTCAGGTGAGTTTACCTTTTAAAATATAAAACATGGCTTAAAAGCAAGCATTTTTAATGATTAATTTGCCCTGAGCACTTGGGATGCATTCGCAGCCAGTACAGCTACTGGAAAAGTCTGTTAACATGTCTGGGGATGGAGCGGAAATCCTCCAGGGACATCTCCATGAAGCTCTCCTGGAGGTACTCCAAAAGCCTTGCCACAAGGTTTCTGGGCAGTGCAGCCTTATTCCGTCCTCCATGGTAGGACACTTGACCACGCCATGCTAGTAGCAAGTAATCTGGTATCATTGCATGACAAAGCCTGGCAGCGTATGGTCCCGGTGTTTGCTGGCATTCAAGCAACATCCGTTCTTTATCTTGCTGTGTAATCCTCAGGAGAGTGATATCGCTTAGGGTAACCTGGTTGAAATACGGGAATTTAATTAAGGGGACAGAGGTGGCCGTTCCTACTGGGCTGTTTGCCTGTGGCTGAAAAGAAATCCTTCCCTGCATTTAGCCAAGTGCAAAGGGGGGGGGGGGGAGGATTGGCCCAGAGCTTTTCGCATTTTGCTAGCAGGGATCTTCCCTGATACCAGCCACGCGGTGGGGGGAGGGATAAAGCACTCATCCCAGAGAATTCATGGCGGGTTCGGGGGGGGGGGGTTAGTTTGGTTCCTGCAGGGATCTTCCCTGATACCAGCCACGCGGTGGGGGGAGGGATAAAGCACTCATCCCAGAGAATTCATGGCGGGTTGGGGGGGGGGGGGGTTAGTTTGGTTCCTGCAGGGATCTTCCCTGATACCAGCCACGCGGTGAGGGGAGGGATAAAGCACTCATCCCAGAGAATTCGTGGCGGGTTGGGGGGGGGGTTAGTTTGGTTCCTGCAGGGATCTTCCCTGATACCAGCCACGCGGTGGGGGGAGGGATAAAGCACTCATCCCAGAGAATTGGATGGTGGGGGGGTGTTAGCTTGTTTTCTGCTGCTGAAGGTTAACAGGAAAACTGCAGCACAACGGGCTTTGCTTGGTATGTGGGAAAGCAGGGCGCAGAAGCCTAAAGACAGTGGCTTACCATGGCAGCATGCAAGCTGAATTCTGTTGCCTGGACCTGCGTCTGTGATCTCTAGCAGCAAAGCCACAGGCACTCAATATTAAGAGGCAAAATGCGACCTTGCACAGAAATCACATGTGCTATGTAATGTGAATAGTATTTGTCACCGTGAAAGAGTATAAGCATTGTTCTGAAAAATGTATCTTTAAAAAAAATTCTCTCCTTTTTTCACTCCCTCCAGCAGCTGCAAATGTTTCAAGCCTCCCTCCTCCTTCCCGAAGGCTATCCCAGATAAGGCGTCGGAAAAAGAAGACGCGAGACGAGATGTTTGCAGAAATCATGCAATCCACCAGGAGTGAAAGAGCTCATCTGAATGAGTGGAAGGACACGGTTTGCAAGTATAGGAAAGAAGCCAGTGAACGTGAGGACAGGAGGGACCAACGTGAGGACATGAGGGACCAACGTGAGGACAGAAGGGACCAACGTGAGGAGAGGAGAGACGCTCGAGATGAGAGGTGGCGTCAGGAAGATCAGAGGAGGCAGGATGCAACGCTGGGGCTGCTGCGTGAGCAAACAGACATGCTCCGGCGTCTGGTGGAGCTTCAGGAACGGCTGCTGGAGAACAGAGTGCCGCTACAGCCCCTGTATAACCCCCCTACCTCCTCACCATGTTCCATAGCCTCCTCACCCAGACGTGTAAGAACACGGGGGGGGGAGGGAGGCTCCGTACACCCTCCCATTCCACCCCAGTGGACAGCCCAAGCAAAAGGCTGCCATTTTTTAAACCTTTTTTTAGTGGGCTTTTCCTTCCCGCTGATCCTCCTCCCAAACCCCACTCAGGTTCTCTCCCTCTTTTTATAATCAATTAATAAAGAATAAATGATTTTTAAACAATAGTGACTTTATTTCCTTTGAAAGCAAGCTGGGGGAAGGGGGAGGTTGGGTTCCTTACAGAGAATGAGTCAATAAAGGGGGCGGGTTTTCATGAAGGATAAACAAACAGAAATTTCACACTGTAGCCTGGCCAGTCATGAAACTGGTTTTCAAAGCTTCCCTAATGCGCAGCGCTTCCTGGTATGCTCTTCTAATCGCCCTGGTGTCTGGCTGCGCGTAATCAGCAGCCAGGCGATTTGCCTCAGCCTCCCACCCTGCCATAAAGGTCTCCCCCTTGCTCTCACAGAGATTGTGGAGCACACAGCAAGCAGTAATAACAATGGGGATATTGGTTTGGCTGAGGTCTGAGCGAGTCAGTAAGGATCGCCAGCGACCTTTTAAACGGCCAAATGCACATTCTACCACCATTCTGCACTTGCTCAGCCTGTAGTTGAACAACTCCTGACTCCTGTCCAGGCTGCCTGTGTATGGCTTCATGAGCCATGGCATTAAGGGGTAGGCTGGGTCCCCAAGAATAACAATTGGCATTTCAACATCCCCAACGGTTATTTTCTGGTCCGGAAAGTAAGTCCCTTGCTGCAGCCGTTTAAACAGATTGGTGTTCCTGAAGACGCGAGCGTCATGAACCCTTCCTGGCCAGCCCACATGGATGTTGGTGAAACGTCCCTTGTGATCCACAAGTGCTTGCAGCACCATTGAAAAGTACCCCTTGCGGTTTATGTACTGGGTACCCTGGTGCTCCGGTGCCAAGATAGGAATATGGGTTCCATCTATCGCCCCACCACAGTTAGGGAATCCCATTGCAGCAAAGCCATCCACTATGACCTGCACATTTCCCAGAGTCACTACCTTTCGTAGCAGCACCTCCGTGATTGCTTTGGCTACTTGCATCACAGCAGCCCCCACAGTAGATTTGCCCACTCCAAATGATTACCGACTGACCGGTAGCTGTCTGGCGTTGCAAGCTTCCACAGGGCTATCGCCACTCGCTTCTCAACTGTGAGGGCTGCTCTCATCTTGGTATTCTGGCGCTTCAGGGCAGGGGAAAGCAAGACACAAAGTTCCATGAAAGTGCCCTTACGCATGCGAAAGTTTCTCAGCCACTGGGATTCGTCCCACACCTGCAACACTATGCGGTCCCACCAGTCTGTGCTTGTTTCCCGGGCCCAGAATCGGCGTTCCAAGCCTATAACCTGGCCCATTAACATCATAATCTCCAAAGCACCGGGGCCCGCGGTCTGAGAGAATTCACGGTCCATGTCCATGTCCTCATCACGCTCGTCGCTGTGCTGCAGTCGCCGCCTCCTCCTCCTCGCCTCTTTTTTCTGGTCCTGGGTAAGCATAAACTCCACGAGAACGCGCGAGGTGTTTACAATGTTCATGACTGCGTTCTGGAGCTGAGCGGGATCCATGCTTGCTGCGGTATGGAGTCTGCAGAGTTCACTCAGGAAAAAAGGCGCGAAATGGTTGTCTGCCATTGCTTTCAGGGAGGGAGGGGGAGGCTGTACCCAGAACCACCTGCGACAATGTTTTTTGCCCCATCATGCACTGGGGTCTCAACCCAGAATTCCAAGGGGGGTGGAGACTGCGGGAACTATGGGATAGCTATGGGAAAGCTACCCACAATGCAACGCTCTGGAAATCGATGCTAGTACGGTAGCTTGGACGCACACTACCGAATTAATGTGCCTAGTGTGGCCGAATACATTCGAATTTATAAAATCGGTTTCCTAAATTCGAATTATATAAATTCGGATTAATCCCGTAGTGTAGACATACCCTAAGTCCCAAAGATAATTTATCTGCACTGTACTTTCTAAGAGAACATTTTGAGATCAGTCCAACGGGCAGGGCAGGCAAATTTTCTGGGGATGAAACCAAAAATATTTCCAGATTGTACACTGGCCCTCTTATGGGGAAGAAAAGCTTTGCAAAAGGTGCAGAAATAACTAAAAATGGGAGTAAAAATTATCTGGCACTGTCCCCTGCTGGACTTCAAATGAGTTTTAGGGGGCCACAATTCTATCCTTAATGAACTAGGGGCGAAAGGAAATGAACATATTCTCTAGTGTCAAAAATTTCAGCACCCCTGCCCCCACTCCTTTACAGCCTTTTCAGTATATTGCAAAGCACTTATCCAACATTTAAAGAGCAGAATAAAAAAGAAAAAAAAGTCTCTCCTTTTCTAAAGTACAGAACAAGAGCCTGTTTAATTATGTCTCTACTTGTTTCCAGGTTCTGAATCAAAGTACAACATTTTGTAAAACAGCCATGAATAATTAAGTCATTATATCTGAGTGATCAATTAAATTGTTCCACATCCTGCAAAATGTAAGCACTTTTATTTATTGTTTAGGGTGTATCATATGATTTTTAAAACCTGACATTTTTTTCCCTTCAGGTAAATGATATAAAACAGTAGGTAAATTATCTAATGCCCTACAGCTAATAAAAGTCAAGACACATCCTAATTAAGAAGTTAGGATGACTCACAATACAATACACAATATTCCCCAAGTGATGGGATTAAGTGTGGAGAAGGTTTCCAATATAAGATACTTAAAGAGCTTTTAGTTACTTGAGGAGGTACCAAAGCTAAATGTCTGAGTGCAGTATGGTTTACCCAGTGGATTTTCAAACCCTGCATTCTGGTAAGAGCTCTTCTCTTTGATTGCTGGGAGAGGTAGTATAGGGGTTTTAAAAGTACTTTATATCTTTTGTTAGCCTGGGTTAACTACCTGAATAATTCCCTTTTTGGTGGAAGCCTTTATACTTACTCATTTACACAAAAAGTCCCTTGTTTAACAATAAGATTTCAGTTGCATTTAGTTAAAGTTCCCGGGGAGAATAGAGTTAGAGAGTAAAACAAGGACACAGTAAAATAGTATACACACATATTTTTAATGTATGAAATTCAGAGTGGATTTGCATGGGGTATTATTTTTTATTTTATTTTTTGCAGGTTGCGCATAAATTCACATCCATATTTCAGTCAAAAACTAAACTCTAACTTGGGTTCAAGTTTTTCCTTGAAAGTGAACCAATGATTCTGAGAACACCCATATGCAGAATGCCTAATTACAGTCATGATTTGTTTTCATGGCATTACAACCACTATTCAATTATGCAAACAAAGACTATGAGTTACAAATTAGGACTAATTTTGCAAACTAATCCAGTATAGCGCACATTCACAAATGGGTTCTGTTTGCTGTCAAATTAAATAGATACAAATAAGTAAAAACAAAAAATAAAAAGCTGCTGTCCTTTTTTTTTTAAATGATCAGAAATAAGAGATTGAAACATTTAATTCCAGCTCAGACATAACCTTTCCCCAGTAAAAGTATACAGACACAACGAAGGAAGAATCTAGACTGCCGTAGTAACTGTCCCTTTATATATAAGGGATAATTACCACGGCAGTCTAGATCCTTCCTTCATTATCTATCTATCTATATATATCATGAGCCTATTGATCATCAGACAGGCAAAACTACTGAGAGAGACAAGGTGGGTGAGGTAGTATCTTTTATTGGACCATGTTCTGTTAGTGAGAGAGACAAGCTGTCAAGCCGACACAAAGCTCATAACCTGAAGAACTCCGTGTAAGCTCAAAAGCTTGTCTCTCTCACCCACAGAAGTTGGTCCAATAAAAGATATCTCACTCACCCACCTTGTTTCTGTAATATCCTGAGACCAACATGGCTACAACAACACTGCATAAAACCACCATCTGTCATCAGGAACTAGCTAATTTGATTTACATCTGCAACGTAAGCAGATGAAGCTGCTTACAAGCCTAACTGCTTTTCTTTGTCCTAAAGTACCCGACCTTAATTTTTTCTGGAGATGACACTGGATATCTGTAAAGTTATTGGCAAGAGAAATACCACAGTTCAGAAGGAAAGAAACATCTGAAAAATCTGACTGCTGCTCACCATGTCATCTCAGGAAGTGGAGGGCAAGGACAGCAGAACCTATGAACATAAATAAATGCCATCCGTTGAAAAATAGGGGGAGCATTTGTAGGATTTAATGACTGTCTTGTTGGGACACACTTGAAGCCCACAGAAACCTAGGCATGGCTTTTTTTGCCTCTCAAAAGGCTCATAGTAATTTTCAGTGCTGGTAACAGTGTCGTGCAAAACCTACCACATTAGGTCCAGAGCAATGTAAGTGAACCCAAAATGACAGGTTCATTTGACCTGAGTTCACATCTCTATAGTTACTAGATTGAGAGTCAGGAGACATAGATCCAGGAACAGTCAGCATGGATTCACCAAGGGGAAGTCGTGCCTGACTAACCTAATTGCCTTCTATGAGGAGATAGTTGGCTCTGTGGATGAGGGGAAAGCAGTGGATCTGTTATTCCTTGACTTTAGCAAAGCTTTTGATACGGTCTCTCACAGTATTCTTGCCGCCAAGTTAAAGAAGTATGGGCTGGATGAATGGACTGTAAGGTGGATAGAAAGCTGGCTAGATCATCGGGCTCAACGGGTAGTGATCAATGGCTCCATGTCTAGTTGGCAGCCGGTTTCAAGCGGAGTGTCCCAAGGGTCGGTCCTGGGGCCGGTTTTGTTTAATATCTTTATTAATGATCTGGAGGATGGTGTGGACTGCACTCTCAGCAAGTTTGCAGATGACACTAAACTGAGAGGAGTGGTAGATACGCTGGAGGGTAGGGATCAGATACAGAGGGACCTAGACAAATTGGAGGATTGGGCCAAAAGAAACCTGATGAGGTTCAACAAGGACAAGTGCAGAGTCCTGCACTTAGGACGGAAGAATCCTATGCACTGCTACAGACTAGGGACTGAATGGCTAGGTAGCAGTTCTGCAGAAAAGGACCTAGGGGTCACAGTGGACGAGAAGCTGGATATGAGTCAACAGTGTGCTCTTGTTGCCAAGAAGGCTAATGGCATTTTGGGCTGTATAAGTAGGGGCACTGCCAGCAGATCAAGGGACATGATCGTTCCCCTTTATTCGACATTGGTGAGGCCTCATCTGGAGTACTGTGTCCAGTTTTGGGCCCCACACTACAAGAAGGATGTGGAAATATTGGAAAGAGTCCAGCGGAGGGCAACAAAAATGATTAGGGGTCTGGAGCACATGACTTATGAGGAGAGGCTGAGGGAACTGGGATTGTTTAGTCTCCAGAAGAGAAGAATGAGGGGGGGTTCCAAAGAGGATGGAGCTCGGCTGTTCTCAGTGGTGGCAGATGACAGAACAAGGAGCAATGGTCTCAAGTTGCAGTGGGGGAGGTCTAGGTTGGATATTAGGAAACACTATTTCACTAGGAGAGTGGTGAAGCACTGGAATGCTTTACCTAGGGAGGTGGTGGAATCTCCTTCCTTGGAGGTTTTTAAGGCCCGGCTTGACAAAACCCTGGCTGGGATGATTTAGTTGGGAATTGGTCCTGCTTTGAGCAGGGAGTTGGACTAGATGACCTCCTGAGGTCCCTTCCAACCCTGATATTCTATGATTCTATGACCCTATCCTTGGCTATGCCATGGTGGGCTGGTTGACACTGAGCAAGCCATTTCACCTCTCTGAGCCGCTACGTTCCTCCCCTTTTCTGTCTGACTTGTCTATTCAGACAAGTCTTTTCTGTCTGACTTGTCTATTCAGTTTGCAAGCTCTTTGAGGCAGAGACTGTCTCTGTCTGCTATGTGTTTTTACAGTACCCAGCACAAATGGAGCTTCAGTCTCAGTTGAGGACTATAGGGGCTACTGTAATACAAATTAATAAGTATAACAAAGGCAAAAGCTTTAATAAATTTGCCAGTTTTGTAATAAAACAGGCATATTTTGCTAATCCTAGTACATATACCAATCCCTCGTCCATCCTACAGGTCTAGCAACCACTCCCCTGTTAACTGGTTTTGTCTTTACAGGGTTGGGCAGTAACTTGCAGCCAACCTTCCCATTCTTAAGTCTTCATGTGCAGCTATCTGAGCCTATCCCATCCTGCATCTTCAGGGGTCAGCCATCTAGTTTAACTATTACATCTTTACTGCTATGAAAGCTGGCCATTAGGTCGACTATCTCACAAATCATAGTTATTTCAAAGAAGCAAGTCGGCTGCTCCCTTCCCACAGTTTTTGTCTGGGCTTCCCATTCCACAAGCACAGAAACACACTTAGAACAACCTGAGCCCTCTCCTCTTCCCCACAAACTGGAAACACTGTCCCCTGACTGCATATGCACAATGCCTGGACAAAAAAGGTTCACCGCCTACCTCCTGTGGATTCCTTCATCTCTGCTGAAGACAAAGGCAAAAATCTACACAGGTGTGAATGGAAGTCAATGGAGTTATTCCAGATTTGTACAGGTGTATCTGAGAGTAGAATTTGACCCCAAAACTTTGGGGCTTAATGGTCAGAGTAGTATCAGGTGGACTGTGTGCAAGTGCATGGGGAAGTCTAGAATTGTTTCAGAAGGTATACGTTTGAGAGCAGGCCAGCCTTGACTCAAGCCATAATTGACCTCAAAATGTAAAGCCAGCTTTACCACTGACAAATATCTGGTGATCACACACAGCAAGTGTGCTAAAAGCTGTATACACTCAGGCATAATGCTGAGATCTAAGGATGACAGTGGCAGGTTTATCAAGGATTTCTTTGCTGCCTTCAGTGTAAAATACAGTTTGAACATCATTCAATCTGCCAGTGAAACTGCTGCATCTGGTGACCTTTTAATGCAGATAAATACAGATCATATGGTCCATGCATACCCCCAAAATCTTACAATCTAAGCCCACAATTCACTAAATTACCTGTTCATCTGCTGTTCAATTAAAATGGATTCCATTCCCCCTCCCACTTCCACCCCTCTCTCCCCCAAGGAATTGAGAAGGAACGAGAAATACAGGAAAACTAAATGATGAGCCCAGGGATTCTCAGTGAAGCATACTGTCTTGCAGTAGGATAGGCTGACAAGTGGAAGGGAAGAGGTGGTGATATAAAGCAGTGGGTCTCAACCTTTCCAGACTACTGTACCCGTTTCAGGAGTCTGATTTGTCTTGTGTAAGTTTCACCTGATTTGTCTTTGCCAAGTTTCACCTCACTTAAAAACTACTTGCTTAGAAAATCAGACATAAAAATACAAAAAAAGTGTCTCAGCCACACTATCACTGAAAAATTGCTGCCTTTCTCATTTTTACCATATAATTATAAAATAAATCAACTGGAATATAAATATCGTACTTACAATTCAGTGTAAGGTATATAGAGCAGTATAAATGAGTCACAGTCTGTATGAAATTTTAGTTTGTACTGACTTTGCTAGTGCTTTTCATGTAGCCCGTTGTAAAACTAGGCAAATATCTAGATGAGTTGATGTACCCCTTAGAAGACCTCTGTGTACCCCTGGTTGAGAACCACTAATATAAGTGAACTTATAAAGTGGTGGACAGTGGACATTGAGAATCCAATGCATTTCCACTTCCTGACCTGAAAAATCAGTACTCTACTGATAGGCTAGGTATAGTTGTAGGGTATGTGTTGGGTGACCAGACAGCAAGTGTGAAAAATCGGGATGGGGTGGGGGGTAATAGGAACCTATATACGAAAAATCGGGACTGTCCCTATAAAATCGGTGACATCTGGTCACCCTAGGTATGGGACCTGCCTTTAAGTGCTTGACTCACACAAACAACTAGGGAGAGTTATTTGTACTATTAAACATGCATAAGCCACTGCAGCCAGGATCCCCAGTATGGGGAGCCCAGAGTTGGGTTGCAGGCTTGTTGCTAACATGACTACCAAGGGGATTTTTTATTGGCTGCTGAAAAAGGGCCAAACCCAACAGAGTGGTGCTGAGAAACGTAAAAGCAGTAATCTGGGATTGACTTGAGGGGATGGAAAAAAGGGGGGTTACTATCCTGAAACATCACAAACGAGCTAAAGCAACCCTCGCCCCAACCCCCAGAGGTCCATGATGAAGCTGTACAGTTATGGAAAGCTGAACTGCAAGGACACACACAGCTCAGGGAGCTAATTAAAACCTTTGTTAAAAGTCTGGTAAACTGGCACAAGGTTTGAATTTCATCAAGGAAAACAATTTGAAAGAGAAAGAAGATAAACAGATTGTCATCTGCAAAGCCAATGTCTCTGCGCAAGTTACAAATAAGACTCGTGGAGAATGACATCTGCTTTATACAGAATTCTGTCCATGGTGATAAATTCACCCACAAAGCCAAACTTCAACAGTTACTAGGCCTTTGTGATCTTTAGGCCAAACAAACAAACAGAGCATCACTAAAACTGTTCCTTCTGTAGCACGGAATGTTGTAGTATTAAGTTTCCGAATCTCAGACCTTTTCTACATGGGAACGTTCTTTCTGTATAATCTCAGATGTTATTTAATCCAATGTAAGCCCCTGCCCTCCTCCAAATTCACACACTTATTCTGGAATAAACAAGACTTTTTCAGTTTGGCATATGTTGCCTGGGAAACAGTTTAAGCTAAATTGAAGAGTGATTCTTCTACCAGAATAAGAGTGTCCACATTAGTTGCTATACAAGTAGAGTTATACAAGGGGAAGTTTTGCCAGTTTTACACATGTAGACAAGGCCTAAAGTCATGGATTCCTTGCCCTGGGGAAAAGGAAGGGTAAATAAACTGGTGAGTTTCCACTGATACAGGACAGATCGGTGTTGAGCATGGTTTAAAAACACAGTTTAGTGAGGAAAGGGAATCAAGGCCCAGATATTCAGATCACTTCCTGCTCCCTTCATCTTGTACTGTAAAAATGAGAGTTATGAGGGATGTGCTTAAGACAACTGAGGTTCAGATTAATCTTGGCCTTTTTTCCTTCCCAAGCCCCAGACATGCACAGTTACCCCTCAGCTTTCCCAACCTTGCCAACAGACTCCATTAAAAAGTCATTCATTTTTTTCCCCAAGAACATCTTGGCTGGCTCTCATTTTGAGCTCTTTTCCTTGCAAAGACAACCTTGAAAACATAAACCGCTATAAACCAGAATAAACTGATCACTAGAGCTAATAAAGGAACGAGCAACTGGAACAAGTACCACTTCTGGAGCTGGAGACTAAGGAGGGAGTCAGATCGGAAGATCCTCCTCCTACAAAAAGCACTTTGTGTAAATCAAGACTATCCCAAACAGAAGAACTGGCTGAAAAATGCAAAAATATTTTCGTCAATAGTTCAACATCTCTTTTCTTTTTAGCAGCACTTTCACATTTTCAAAAAAATTTGACATCTCTATAGGTTGTTAAAAATAGCAAATATTTTTCATGAACACTGGTGTCTCTGAGCAGAGAACTCATCCACCAGGTAAATCTAGCCTGTAACTTGGCTGGTGGCTGTTGAAACAACTGTTCTAGATGTTAAACAGAAAAGGAGATTTCAGACAGGATCATTTACTAACCAGACAAGTTCTTGAATTAGGGGAGGAGGAAAAATTGAGGATCAGAGGTCAATATGAAATTCTATGATCTCCACCATAATAAAGCTGACTTGCTTGAAAAATAAATATAGTTTGCATGGATTAAATGGAGTTTCTGAGCAAGCTTATCTCATTCATACAACATTCTACTCTTTTTGCCATGATTTCCATCTGTCTCCCTGTGAAAGAAAGCTGCCTTGTCGTGTGCTGAGGTCTGAAAGCAAAAGTTGACACTAAACCACAAAGATTAATTTCTGCCAGATTTAAAGTACCGTGCATGGCCTATTTCTTTAACATCCTTAGCCTCTGAACAGAAGGGCAAGAAATTTCAAGGAACATCATTAATTTTAGTCCTGAAATTACTTAGATTCTGCACTAATTTGGTGCCTCCTCTGTTTCACTGTTGAAAATGTTTTAAATCAGAAATAAAGAACATGAAACCGAAGTTACAGAGTTATTTACAATAAAGGGACAAATAAAAACGGCATTTTAAAGTTTCCTACATGAATAATTTTGTATGCCTCTCATTTTAGACCTATCACAAACTGAATCCCACATTTGGAATTCGGCAGGCTGAGAGGTGCGCTCCTGCAACTGTGCATCCCACCACAGAATTTGCTTTTCTCCAGCAATAAGCTCGCTAACCACATTCATTCTGTTTTAACAAATTGACTGCATTTATGTGCATTCTCGACAACTTTGCTAGCATTAATCAGACAAATTCACTGGAACACAATGTTTAGCAGACATACCTTAAACCAGCACAAGTTATAAAATGTCTATTGGACTTGCCTGTCCCTAAAACAGAAAGCACAGTGGTAATCATGCATGTTTCAAAAGGTGCTTCTGACTCAAAGGGTAATAAAGTAGGTGCCTCAGTAAGAAAGCAAAACCTGGTAATCATCTACTAATTCAGGGGTAGGCAACCTATGGCACGTGTGCCAAAGGTGGCACACAAGCTGATTTTCAGTGGCACTCATACTGCCCGGGTCCTGGCCACCGGTCCGGGGGGCTCTGCATTTTAATTTAATTTTAAATGAAGCTTCTTAAACATTTTAAAAACCTTCTTTACTTTACATACAACAATAGTTTAGTTATATATTATAGACTTATAGAAAGAGACCTTCTAAAAACATTAAAATGTATTACTGGCACACGAAACCTTAAACTAGAGTGAATAAATGAAGACTTGGCACACCACTTCTGAAAGGTTGCCGACCCCTGTCCTAATTGATAATTTCACAAAAACCTCAAATGGTCTTTTCCCAATGGTCATCTCATTCGCTGATGTCCGTTCCATTTTTAATTCCCTTATGAAAGAATTTAATTGAGTCTGAACTCTCCTGTCTCTGCCTCGGCAGTCTTTATGCCCACAGACAATTTCAAATCAAATACATTATTCTAGCTTTCTGCTCACACAGACCCTTCATTTTGTTGCTTTCTCACCTCTTGGGTGGGCTCTGGAGACATCATATCACATGCACCCGAGGCAAACATACATCTTCTGAGATATTTAAAGCATGCTCATCAAAGGTAACAGTGCAGAATTCTAAAAGGGAATGACACATTAGAACTAATTAGAGAATTAGACAGCTTAAGAGCTAATTAGGAAGGAGTAGCCACTATCAATTGTACAGTCTTGTCAGAGCAGTACACCTGTAATTAGATAAACTCAGAAGTTCGAAAGCAACCTCTTCAAATCCATGCAATAATTTTAAATACTTAGTAACATGTTGTCAAGTTGTCTATCTGTATTAGGAAAGTAATCTCTTTTGCCATGTAGCTCTGAGGAAGAGCACACATTTTAGGAAATGCAGATTTGTAATCTCAAAAGCAGGCATTCATTTTACCATATTTGAAAGCCAAGGCCAACATTTTAAATAAATGGTTACCTAAAGTTAGTCTTCTAAGCCCATATTCAGTCACTAAGTAAAAGGCCTGATTTTCAAAAGTGCCAGAATACCCTGCAGTTCCCACTTTACTGCACATTAAAATCAAGTCAAAAATTAAAGGGGCAAATTTTGCCCCTTGTTTATGGCCACAGAGGGCTTTTGCCTGCAGCAAAATTAGTCTAGTTCTGTTAAGCAAGGGGGTGATTTGAAGAGGCAAGACTGGTTTGTAATTCCTGTTTGCCATATAGCTCTTCTCCACAGCTGGGTTGGAGGCCGAACAAGGAGCAAGTGATAGTAAAGTCAGATGATTCATGTGTAGCTCAAGTCCACAAGACACTGCAGCCTACAGAGAGGGACTATTACAGCCTCAGAGTTGCAGTCGCTGACATGAGTGCCTCAGATGTTGACATTTTATCACATGCTGTTGCTTCATCACCTAGTGAGAGAGGATTCCTAGCCCTCCTCTCAACAGAATTCCCCTGCATCAAACCTGTCTCCTTAGGTTCAGAGTGGAGAAGGAAGGTGGATTTAGCCCAAAGAAAGAATTATACTGTAAAGTTAACACATCAAATGGCAGATTTTCATAGCATAAATCTGGAGATGCATGCAGTAAATACATTCAGTAAAACTACTGCTTTTAAAACTGACATTATTCTTAGGGTATGTCTTCACTACCTGCCAAATCGGTGGGCGCGATCGATCCAGAGGGGATTGATTTATCGTGTCTAGTCTAGACGCGATAAATCGACACCCCCCCCGAGCGCTCTCCCATCGACTCCTGTACTCCAGCTCGGCGAGAGGCGCAGGCAGAGTCAACGGGGGAGCGGCAGCAGTCAACTCACCACGGTGAAAACACCACGGTAAGTCCATCTAAGTACGTCGACTTCAGCTCCGTTATTCACATAGGTGAAGTTGCGTAACTTAGATCAATTCCCCCCCCCCCCCCCCCCGAGTGTAGACCAGGCCTTACTTGCTCATTACTTAGTCAAAGTTGGCAATAGTGGCAATAAACCGTGATGTGTTTGTACAACTGCATTTTTAATCATTGCAATAAATGACTATGACCTCCCTTCCCCCAAAACTAATTTTATTGCAATATCAAATATGTTTTATTATAAAATAATACAATACATGAAACATATAAAGCTGTTCGGAATATTGCTTGCAAGCTCTTTTGTTGGCAATATAAGTTAAGAATGTAATCAGTGTCGCCTGCCATCTCTCAATTCCAGTAAATTAGATGATTAGTTGGTGGTTTACCTATTACATATTTGTAAATAAACATTTTCCACTAAAAAAACTTCCCTCTGTTCAGTTATGCTGGATTAGTATATGAACATAGCCAGAGATGTGTACCAAAGTCAGTTCAGAAGAAAACTTGCAAAAACATTATGAAAAAGCCATTCGCTGTGGTACGGATGATGATGAAACCAACATGACAAGATAGCTTATTATAAGTTAAAATGGCTTCAGAAACCCAACTTTATTCCTCAGAGTTTATAAAAGTCACATGGTCCCATAAAACAGGAAGGAAAATAGTGAATTTTTAAAAATTGCATCCCAATCCTACAGTCCTTCAGAAGGAGTTTTGCCTGAAAAAGGACAGCAAAGCTGGAACCCAAATGCATGTGTGGAAGTTGGGAGTGGTGGTGGGGCTTATTTATGCTTTTTAAATCAACAAATGACCAGTTCTAGAGATTCTACTGGGAATTGTTTCAGAGTGGTAGCCATGTTAGTCTGTATCAGCAAAAACAACGAGGAGTCCTTGTGGCACCTTAGAGACTAACAAATTTGTTATTTAAAGACTGGGAAAAAAGATCAAGTTGAAGGGTCTGATCCAATACTCTCTGAAGGCAATAAGAGTCCTTTTGTTGATTTCAATGATGTGGGCTCACACTGCAATTGCACAAAGACAAGACTTGACCCTGAGGAGTGCTGAGCTCCATTCTACCATATATCAGGACAAAACTTGTATCTTACCCCTTTCAGAAAAAAAATCTAATGACCTCACAAAAATTGGCTTCAATGATAAAGCTTATGCATGGTCCCAAGTATAAATGGGAGGAATGGAGTGATGTTGAGCTAAGACATATTTTGGTGGATTCTGAGATAATCTTATTTTCTGGTAAGATGTTTTTATTTTATCGTGAGAGAGGAAGGAAAGGGAAAGTAAGAGAAATACATGATGCATAAGTACAGGTGTGCATAGAACTAGTCACATGCATAAAAGTTAGACATTTACTCAGTAAATTACTGTTAGAAAAAGAGGCAAAATAAACTTCTGCTGACTTCAGTGAAATTGTATCAGGAATGAATTTGGCCCAGTATGTTTAATATGTAAATAATACAAATCACATAGCCCAGAAACAAAGGACCATATTCCTTCAAGAAATATCTTATCCTTCAAACCATATGACATCCTCTCTAAAACTCACCCCAAAAGCTTTTGTTTCATTATGCAATTCAGATATATTTAATCCAGATGCAGGCTTCCATTTTTTTTCCCACTGCTATATATTAAATTGTGCTGTAAGGGGCACTTTCAACAAGAATTATTTATGTAATTCATTTTAAGACATTCATTTAAAAAACAGATATTTTCCAAGTCTTGCACAACAAAAGTCCTTAAATTGCTCAGAATATCACGATTTCATATACCACCAAACATGGATCTAATCTTTACCCAATGTGCTTATATTAGCATGCATAGGAAAAGAAGATTCTCAAATCAGATGTCACCGAGCCAAGGGAGTTACACTTGTGATTTATTTGGTGCATTAAGTTTGTGGAGAACAAGGTGGATATCTATTATTTTTAATGAATATTGTGTACTTCAATTTACCTGCTAGATATTATTGTATCGGACTACATGGAGTTAACTCAAAAGGGGTTGCTAGGAAGAATAGGGAGGAAATGAAACAATAGCCAGATATAAGACACCTCTGGGTAAATAACTTCAAGGACTTAAGAGAACATTGGCTGGGCCATTAATTGGCAAGATGCTATTTCCAGGCACCAGCCAAAAGTAACACAGCTGGTTTGCCATGGCTGAGGGCCTAAGATCAAAAAGACAATGGTTAAAAACCCTATCTAGAGAGGGAGAGCAGTTCAGCCATCAGCAGCTGCTCAAGGGGAGACACAGGCAGACCAAAACATAGGCCCAGAGGAAAGGATCTGTGGCAACTTGTTGCCCAAGCTTTGAGGGAAATCATAAGTTTAGGTAAGACCCAGGTGCACCTAGGCTTTTGTCATTTTAATCCTGTTCTCCGATTGCTATGTACCTTTGGGTGAAAAAACAATAACTTTGTTTTGAAGAAGTTGTTTTAACATCACTTTAGTCAGCCATTAGTCAGAGGATCCTGAAAAGGAGTTTCTTACAAGTGCAAAACGCCAGTTGGGGCTGTTGTGGTGACATGGTTAACAGGGGGCTGCAACCCAGATATCTAGTCAAAGAGTGGTTGGACCATGAGGTTCCAATCTTGAGAGAGGTGAAGGAAACAAAGTCTGCCACCTGAGGGGTGCAGTCAGGAGTGACTACAAAAGGATCTAAAGACACAGCTCGCCCTGTAGCTGACAGTGTCTAATGAGCATCTGTTTACATAACCAGTGGGTTATAAAACTATTTCTGTTATGGTAAAACACGGAGGTGTGATTAGGGCCCCATTCTGTTAGGCACAAACAGAGTACAAGACAACCCTGCCCTGCCCCCCCCAAAAAAACTTGCTGTCTGTGGCCCCAATCAGCATATCTGGGCATCTCACAGTGTTAATGCATTTATTCTCTCAACACTCCTGCGAAGTAGGGAATTGTTATTAAGCCCATTTTACTGATGAGGACAGAGACACTAAGTGTCTTGCCCAAGGTCTCACAAGAAGTCTGTGGTACAGCAAGGAATTAAATCCACATTTCCCATATTTCAGCTAGAGCCTGAACTAGTGAACCATCCTTCCTGTTTCTAAGGTCCCAGTCCAGCAAATCAGTATGCATATTCTTAAGTATCTGTAGGATTTAGGCCTAAATTAAGACAAAGTGCAACTGTGGATGTGATGTACCAAACAATAGATCAGGGATCGGCAACCTTTGGCACGCGGCTTGCCAGGGTAAGCCCCCTGGCGGGCTGGGCTGGTTTGTTTACCTGCCACGTCTACATGTTCGGCCAATCGCGGCTCCCACTGTCCGCGGTTTGCTGCTTCTGGCCAATGGGGGTGGCGGGAAGTGGCAGCCAGCACATTCCTCGGCCCATGCCGCTTCCCGCAGCCCCCATTGGCCTGGGTCAGCGAACCGCGGCCAGTTGGAGCCGCGATCGGCCGAACCTGCAGATGCGGCAGGTAAACAAACCGGCCTGGCCCACCAAGGTGCTTACCCTGGTGGGCCATGTGCCAAAGGTTGACAATCCCTGCAATAGATAGTACTGGGATGAGAGGGAAACAAAAACAAGATGAGGTGTAAGCACAGGCCAACTTTATGCACAGCTAAATGGCCTGGAGTGAATTTTTTCCAATTATTACAAAGCTATAAATAACAGAAAATGAGTTACGGAGGTTGTGTGCATTTGGTTTTGCTGAATTAAATGAATCTCTACACCTTCAGCTGGACTTTTGACATTCTGACATGTCCTCTGCAAACACACGGATTTTCTAATTAGCCCCATGTGCTACTCAACTCATGTATTTCACACCTGGATTAAATTAATATATTTAATACTAATAATCAGATAGAGTATATTCCTGAGTAGAGAATTAAGAAAAAATCCATGCATGAAATTTAGGTCGAAAATTCCTACCAATTAACAGAGAACTGCCTCAATGTTGTTCTTTTCTGGAGGTATTGCCAACGCTACCATTACTCCAACTGAAGAACTATTCTGAGCTATCTGAAGGAAAGCAATTTATGCATTCATACTAGGGCTGCCAACTCTGACTGAAGCTATTCCAGGAGATTTCCCCCCCCAACATAACGCAATGTCATTTTCTTAAAATATCCTATTAAAATCTCCCAGATTGCTTTCAACAGTCACCGAGAGATCGATGCTGATTCCGGGAGACTCCAGACCAATCCTGTAGGGCTGGCAACCCTAATTCATACAATTTTTTAAAAAAAATTCATACCTTTTTCTATCCAGTTAACTCCAAAGTGTCGTTCTTCTCTAAGGGCAAGGTCTTTGGCAAAGTCATTCTTAAACCACAGACTACAGGACAACCAGTGATAATGCACAACCATTGGTCTTTTTGCCCATGGGTCTGACTAGCTGGGTCTCTGTGCTGGAGGAATGCTAGGATGATCTTGCCAGATGGCTGGACTGGAGACATCTCATTCTCATCTCTGTGAAAACAGGAGTCTCATGGCTGGGTAGGGGTCATCAGCACAAGGAAGCTCTGTCTTCTATTTATAAGGGGCAAATGTTCATAAAGGGGCACCAAGCAAGGACCTTGTTGTCATTTTCAGATATACTCTTTCCATATAACAAACATGATACAGAACTCGTACAGGTTGCATCCCTACGTATCCTATGATTATCTCACAACACATGCTTTCATGGACCATGGGAATCTGTTGTTGTAATTCCCTCTTAGAACATTCAACGGTGCTTTCCCATTGCTTGAAGGTAGCGCACAATACCACGGAATACCTACTTACAGGACTGAGCAGTTATGATCATACTTTATCTGCCCTGGATTCTTTACACTGGCTATCTTATGAAATGGTGCATTTATTTGATGCTTGCTCTGTTGGCTTTTAAAGCCCTTAGCTGGATGGTGCCTAGTTATATCTAAATTTGTGCTCTTGTATGTGTACTCTAGCTTCACATGCCTTAGAATAAGATGCATTTACACGGTGCTCATCACAGTAATATAAGGGTGCACTTTAAAGGAAATCACCACCTTTTGGAATTCCACCATTAACACTTCGGCTGTAGTAGGTGCCTGAACCTTTACTGTCGTGGTCCCAAAAGTACAGAACTCTTCCCTTTTGGTTATCCCACTCAATCCATCCATCCCCAAAACTTCTGAAAACACTTCTCACATGATCTAGTGTGAATAAGTTCTCTGAGCATGTTAAATATTAACTGTCAGTTGTATTTTCTTTAAGGACTCTACTGAAAAACAGTAAATAAGCCATTTAATATATTTCTCCTCCAAAACAACTCATCCTGGTAAACAAATGTAAAATTTGCTACGTGACAGATGCTACGTGATTTCACCTAAAATTAAGGAATTTAAAACACTCCAAATCAGCAAGGAAGAATTAGAAAAGAATTTCCTCGAACAGAAAAGGAAAACAAGTTGTCTTCCCATGGGGTCTGCTACAGTTTGTGAAATGGATGCCAAGGGGAAAATGGTGGAGGTTCCGTGGCTCAAATCATTTAGAGCTTGACTGAGCAAAACACTTGAGAATATGCTGAATAAAGCACTCAATTGCTTTTCCTGCTGTGGAAGTAGGAGGGATAAGATGGTTTAACAGGCCATCTCTGTAGTTAGTATTCACTATTCCACAGTCACTAGTGCCTGAAAAGTCAGCCTTTCATGGCAGTTGCTCATTAGCATTCCTGGTTTTTTCCCCCATTAAATATTAAAGCTATTCACGTCTCAGTTTGATGGCACAGTTTTAAAATACCTTTGCTAACAGCAGTCTTTTTACAGCATCTCCCATCATTAATCTCCATTATTATCTAGTTACATGTCTCTAAAGCACTCTGCTCCTCTGCGGTTCACACCATACATCATTTCACACATTGTGCTGTGACATTACGTTTCTCATGAGAAGAGCAAAAAAGGAAAAGATTATTACAGAGAGCTTTAGCGTACAGCCCTTTGGTGATACACAGCTGCAACAGGTATCTAGATATTTTCTAATAACCAGATATTGTGGAGTCAATATAGTGAGTTAAAATGAAAACCATGTCACTATCTAAAATCTGATCTATCCCTCCCCTTCCAACTTTCTACCCCCCAAAAAGGTTTTTTTCCTGACACAATAGAACAGATATATTCTATGACCAGAGAAGAATTTTTCTTTAAACTTAAAGTTAATTGGACAAGTCATTTTTGAATTACGAGACTTTGAAAAAGTTCTGTTTTCTACTCGTTAAAATTTGTCCTAACATTTTTGTTCATCCATAACAACCTTCCATCCAAAAAACTCTTTATGACAAAAGCTTCCATCATGTTTTGTACACTAATCCTCCATGATAACTGGTGCACAGCACTATTGTTATAGAGCTGGAGTGCCAATGTTCTTATAGATAGCTGAGAATGTATTTTTTGCCCACCCTTAGTTGGTATTTTAGACATCAAGGAAAGGTCTAATGAATGTTACAAATGTCAATAAATAGCTGACTACTAGGAAGTGGTGAGTTTTAATTATTTCAATCAAAAGATGCTGTACTGTTCATTCCTTTTTAAAAAAATGGAACCTGGCAAATCTCTGTAAAAATTACATGCAGTAAACAACCTGGACTAGCATTATTCAAGTGCTGTTTATCATTGAAAGTGGCAAATGTGAATAACCAATATCCTAGTTGGATCTGCAAAGGCTTACATATCCTGTAGGATCTATCTAGGAGTTAGAATATGTTCTTATGACAAAAAAGTTTCATTTCTTGCTTTGTTTTTCATTTTGCTTCTGATTATCTGACCATTTCCAACATTGCGATGGACTCCTACACACTACCATATAGATCACATTATCTGAATTTATTTTAATCCTCATTGTTCTTTTCCCTTTGTTATCTTCACACTGTAGGTTCAGGAATAGGTTTGCACAAATGTACATGACAGCAACCTTTGGCCCGTAGAATCCTTATTGGTAGTGATACTCAAAACAGAAAGAAAACTTGACTTTCAGATCCCAGATGGACTTTGAGGGGTTGCATTTTAGGACGAGTAGTTACAAAAAACATTTTACTTGTGAAATGATTAAATCTGATGTGGAAACCACCAAGACCCATTAAACTTGGAACATTGGGATGCTGTTATTATAAAGTGCAAAGTAGACCCATGCTTTAAAGTAGATATTCTTCATTTGAATGGGAAAGCAAAGAGGTAGCAGGTAAAGATACCAAAGAATACCAGTTAAGGAAAAAGCTGGGATAAAATAATTTAAAAACTGTTAGATATAATTAAAAAAATAGAAACAGAAAATAGGGAAGTTTGATCTCATTGATGGACAGGTAGAAGCTAGTTACACACCTATTTTTCTCATCTACAACACCTATTTCACTCCAAGAGTTTTTCTAGTTAATAGGCTGCTTTAAGCAGCCCCAGAAAACAGAAATACATTTTTCTGGATATAATTCATATTGTCAAACTGTCAAATAAGTCATATCACTGCTCCATTCTACTTAAGCATTATTTTCTCACATACTTACGAGAATTACAGAATTTTCTATTGAGTGGAAATGAAGCAGTGGGAGACTTCATTACAAGACCAAAGCCTTTCAGCAGTCCATTTTCAGAATTTTATCACTGTTTCATCAAGAGAATGACTTTTCTCTTCAGACATTGGACATTAAATTTGGCTTTTTAAATCTAACCTAACCTTATGTCTGTTCATCATTTTTAGATGAACTATTCGACTATACACTACATTTCTTCTGCTTAAAAAAGAAAATGGAACAGAGATCTAACAGTTAGTAGCACATTTATGAGTTCATGAGTGATATCACCAGGGTTCAGAAGGAGACTTTAAGGACCCTTTTGAAGTCCTGCATTTTGCACACAATTCAGCAATTTTATTTCCAACTGCAACATGCCCTGAAAGATGACAGAACTTTTAACTAGAAAATATATGGTTTTCAATTTTCAGTTCCCTGCACTACCACAGACTTCTTGTACGACCCTGAGCAAGTCACTTAATTTCTCCATAGAAGTATTTATTCTTGAATTTTTTTCCTCATTCTAATGCAAATAAAATTATCACCTTTGCAAGCTTTCCCCATCTCCATGCACTTTCCCAGCCCTTAACTTTTTTTTATGGATAGTGGATATTACACGTCAACAGTGCTCTATACACTGCACTTTTCCATTCATAGTTCAGTGTGTTGGTTTTAATTTATAAAGCCTTATATAGCTTAGGTCCTAGCTACCTTCGACTTCTCTCTTTCTTTGCACTGTATCCCAGCAATTGAGGTCATCTAGGGCAGTGGTTCTCAAACTTTTTTTTTCGCGGACCACTTGAAAATTGCTGAGGGTCTCGGCGGGCCACTTAATGATCTTTCCAAATGTTTTTTGTACTGTTAGCTAACTATTGTAAAGGGCTTTGGATAAAAACGCTATATAAAAAAACTTTAATAATAATTAACTTTTTTTGTTCTTCAAATAAAAGCACACCATTCATATTTTAATATCAGTAGTCTTACCTTTCTAATGCGATGGATGTGTCCTCTCTCCCTTGCTACAGCAGCCCCCAAGCTGGGGCTGGGAAGGAGGAGGGTCTCTCCCTCTCTCCCCCGCCACAGGACCCACAGATCTGAGGCTGGGAAAGGGGGGGGGGTCTCTCCCTCTCTTCCCTGCCATGGCAGCCCTCGAGCTGGGTCAGGAAAGGAGGGCCGTCTCTCCCTGGCAGCTGCAGCCCTGGAGCTGGGGAAATTCGCCTCTGTCTCTGGCCTCCACAGCCCTGCATGTCACAAATTCCCCCCACACCCTCTTCTCACCCCACTGCCTCCTCCCACCTATTCCCTCCAAGGCCACCACCTCACCTTACTTGTGCATCTGCTCCAGGATCCAGGCACCTGTGTGGCTCCACTAATTAGGTGGGTGGCCTTTCATTCTCTTATATGTGGCTGCCCAGGCATGCACCTAAGAGGAAACTATCCGTGGACCACCTGAATGGAGTTCATGAACAACAGTTTGAGAACCTCTGATCTAGGGGGCTCCATTTAATGACTAATATCGGTAAATAGCCCTTGACTCTAGAATGTGCTCCCCCCGCCCCCCATGGGTCAGACAGAATCAATCTGTTCACCAAGCTGCTTTTGGAGTAAATGGAGGGATGAACATTAGGATGGGATGTGGGCATGAAATATTCTACATTTGGCACATATGCCTAGAGGTATTTATAGATACATTTAATAAATAAAAAATGGCCAATACACACTAAGACATCCTAGAATCAGAGACATTTTTACATCAGAGCACTAGAAATCTCATGTAATTAATCCTTTATGAATAAAAACCATATATGTAGTATCATACATTTACACAGAGCTTCACAAGAGAGTAAGACACAAACTTTGACCTGAAGAATCTTAGTGATGGAAGTCAAAGAACAACACTGCTCTTTTCCCCAAGTTTACCCCTACCCCTTCACAGGAAAGTAGACAACCCCCACTAAGGATAAGTCTACACAGCACACTAAGCCCAGGCCTGCTACGCCCGGGCTTGTGGACGCATGTTTCCAAGCCCACACATGAACATCCTCATGTTCTCGTCCATCCTCCCTGTGGAAGGAAAAGGCCTGGGTAGAGACAGTCGAATCGTGGAAGTCAACGAATGGCTACGCAGGTGGTGTTGGAGAGAAAGCTTTGGATTCTTTGACTATGGGATGGTGTTCCAAGAAGGAGGAGTGCTAGGCAGACACGGGCTCCACCTAACGAAGAGAGGGAAGAGCATCTTTGCAAGCAGGCTGGGTAACCTAGTGAGGAGGGCTTTAAACTAGGTTCACTGGGGGAAGAAGACCAAAGCCCTGAGGTAAGTGAGAAAGTGGGATACCAGGAGGAAGCACGAGCAGGAGAGAGCAAGAGGGGAGGACTCCTGCCTCATACTGAGAAAGCAGGATGATCAGCGAGTTATCTTAAGTGCCTATACACAAATGCAAGAAGGCTGGAAACAAGCAAGGAGAACTGGAAGTCCTGGCACAGTCAAGGAATTAGCATGTGATTGGAATAACAGACTTGGTGGGATAACTCACATGACTGGAGTACTGTCATGAATGGATATAAACTGTTCAGGAAGGACAGGCAGGGCAGAAAAGCTGGGGGAGTTGCATTGTATGTAAGAGAGCAGTATGACTGCTCAGAGCTTCGGTATGAAACTGCAGAAAAACCTGAGAGTCTCTGGATTAAGTTTAGAAGTGTGAGCAACGAGGGTGATGTCGTGGTGGGAGTGTGCTCTAGACCACCAGACCAGGGGGATGAGGTGGACGAGGCTTTCTTCCGGCAACTAACAGAAGTTATTAGATCACAGGCCCTGGTTCTCATGGGAGACTTCAATCACCCTGATATCTGCTGGGAGAGCAATACAGCGGTGCACAGACAATCCAGGAAGTTTTTGGAAAGTGTAGGGGACAATTTCCTGGTACAAGTGCTGGAGGAACCAACTAGGGGCAGAGCTCTTCTTGACGCGCTGCAGGGAAGCAAAAGTGGATGGGAACCTGGGAGGCAGTGACCATGAGATGGTAGAGTTCAGGATCCTGACACAAGGAAGAAAGGAGAGCAGCAGAATACAGACCCTGGACTTCAGAAAAGGAGACTGACTCCCTCAGGGAACTGATGGGCAGGATCCCCTGGGAGAATAACATGAGGGGAAAAGGAGTCCAGGAGAGCTGGCTGTATTTTAAAGAATCCTTATTGAGGTTGCAGGAACAAACCATCCCGACATGTAGAAAGAATAGTAAAGTATGGCAGATGACCAGCTTGGCTTAACAGTGAAATCCTTGCTGATCTGAAACACAAAAAAGGAGCTTACAAGAAGTGGAAGATTGGACAAATGACCAGGGAGGAGTATAAAAGTATTGTTCAGGCACGCAGGAGTGAAATCAGGAAGGCCAAATCACACTTGGAGTTGCAGCTAGCAAGAGATGTTAAGAATAACAAGAAGGGTTTCTTCAGGAATGTTAGCAACAAGAAGAAAGTCAAGGAAAGTGTGGGCTCCTTACTGAATGAGGGAGGCAACCTAGTGACAGAGGATGTGGAAAAAGCTAATGTACTCAATGCTTTTTTTGCCTCTGTCTTCATGAACAAGATCAGCTCCCAGACTACTGCACTGGACAGCACAGCATGGGGAGGAGGTGACCAGCCCTCTGTGGAGAAAGAAGTGGTTCGGGACTATTTAGAAAAGCTGGATGAGCACAAGTCCATGGGGCCGGATGCGCTGCATCCAAGGGTGCTAAAGGAGTTGGCGGATGTGACTGCAGAGCCATTGGCCATTATCTTTGAAAACCCATGGCGATCGGGGGAGGTCCCAGATGACTGGAAAAAGGCTAATGTAGTGCCCATCTTTAAAAAAGGGAAGGAGGAGGATCCGGGGAACTACAGGCCAGTCAGCCTCACCTTAGTCCCTGGAAAAATCATGGAGCAGGTCCTCAAGGAATCAATTCTGAAGCACTTAGAGGAGAGGAAAGTGATCAGGAACAGGTTCACCAAGGAACCTAATTGCCTTCTATGACGAGATAACTGGCTCTGTGGATGAGGGGAAAGCAGTGGACATGTTATTCCTTGACTTTAGCAAAGCTTTTGATATGGTCTCCCCCAGTATTCTTGCCAGCAAGTTAAAGAAGTATGGGCTGGATGAATGGACTATAGGGTGGATAGAAAGCTGGCTAGATCATCGGGCTCAATGGGTAGTGATCAATGGCTCCATGTCTAGTTGGCAGCCGGTATCAAGCGGAGTGCCCCAAGGATCGGTCCTGGGGCCGATTTTGTTCAATATCTTCATTAATTATCTGGAGGATGGCGTGGACTGCACCCTCAGCAAGTTTGCAGATGACACTAAACTGGGAGGAGTGGTAGATATGCTGGAGGTTAGGGATAGGATACAGAGGGACCTAGACAAATTAGAGGATTGGGCCAAAAGAAATCTGATGAGGTTCAACAAGGACAAGTGCAGAGTCCGGCACTTAGGACAGAAGAATCCCATCCACTGCTACAGACTGAATGGCTAGGCAGCAGTTCTGCAGAAAAGGACCTAGGGATTACAGTGGACGAGAAGCTGGATATGAGTCAACAGTGTGCCCTTGTTGCCAAGAAGGCTAGCGGCATTTTGGGCTGTATAAGTAGGGGCATTGCCAGCAGATCGAGGGACGTGATCATTCCCCTCTATTCGACATTGGTGAGGCCTCATCTGGAGTATTGTGTCATGTTTTGGGCCCTACACTACAAGAAGGACATGGACCAATTGGAAAGAGTCCAGCGGAGGGCAACAAAAATGATTGGGGGGATGGAGCACATGACTTATGAGGAGAGGCTGAGGGAACTGGGATTGTTTTGTTTGCAGAAGAGAAGAATGAGGGGGGATTTGATAGCTGCTTTCAACTACCTGAATGGGGGTTCCAAAGAGGATGGATCTAGATTGTTCTCAGTGGTACCAGATGACAGAACAAGGAGTAATGGTCTCAAGTTGCAGTGGGGGAGGTTTAGTTTGGATATTAGGAAAAAAGTTTTCACTAGGAGGGTGGTGAAGCACTGGAATGGATTACCTAGGGAGGTGGTGGAATCTCCTTCATTCGAGGTTTTTAAGGTCAGGCTTGACAAAGCCCTGGGTGGGATGATTTAGTTGGGGATTGGTCCTGCTTTGAGCGGGGGGTTGGACTAGATGACCTCCTGAGGTCCCTTCCAACCCTGATATTTTATGATCTGCACAGCAGTGGAAACCCAGAGTTCACAACCATGCAGGTGCGGCCATACTGCAGTACGCAGACCCAAGTCAGGACTTCAGCTTCGGTGGGAGTGTACTGTCTCCAGGTTGCAAGTGCCAGCTGAAGCTGCTCTGGGGCTTTTTTCATCATGGGTTGTGGAAGAACTTGTCTGTCTGTTCTGCGAGAGTTGACCAGAATTGTTTTGTGTGGTTTTATAGCCCACAGACATATCCAGCTGAGCTATTTTGTGTCTGAACACTCCCTGCAGCTAGAGTCAATATGGATCCCACCCTGGGGAAAGAAAATCTCTACCTAATGGTGTCAGTCCTATTTCAAGACATAGGTGGAGCATCTTCAAGATACTGGTGGACATTTTTGAACTGTCAAAGGAGGAGGGTGCTGACATGCCAGCTGTGAATAAGCTGATGCTGATCATGCCTGTTATTGCTTTACCTACAGATTCCCTCTGTGTAGACTGGTGCTTCTGAAGCAGGGTCACAAGCACAGACTGGTGGGATTACATATTCATGCGGGCCTGGTATGACCAGCAGTGGGTCCAGAACTTTCTCATGAAGAAGCAGACATTCCTGCACATGTGGGCAGCCATGCTGGTCCAGAAGCAGGTTGCTTTAAACATCTGGAAACTGGCCATCCCAGGCTGCTACAAGTCCATGGCTAGCCAGTTTGGAGTTGGCAAATCAACTGCTGGGATTGTTGTGGCAGAGGTTTGTGAGGCAATCAGGACTGTGATTTACCCAAAGGTGATGGGCATAAGAAACGTTCCTGAAATAATTGCTGGTTTTCTGAGAATGGGCTTTCCAGTCCGCACCAGAGCCATTCCTGGGACTCACGTGCCTATAGTTTGCCCACCACAAGGACGACAAACTTTTTATCTTTTTCAGACTTGTTTTGTTTGTTTTTGTTATTAATGATCCCATCCATTTCAACAGAAAACCAGAACCTCACAGCTCCAGATGGAATTATCTGTGGGGGTGAGACTTGTTACAACATCATATTATCTTTGACACTGAGAACACGTGCTTTAGATATCTGCACAAGCTCCTATAATTAAAAGCAATGGTACATTTCCCTCAGTGCTATGTGTTCCTTGCTAATGAGAAGAAATGTCCCTCACCATCCAAGCTGAGCCCAGTAAAGAGCCTTGGAATGGTAACTGGTTTCTGTATATCTGAGAGTCAGGAACAAATTTATTATTCTAAAACATGCTAAGATATAACTATTAAAAAGGCATGCACCAGAACCACAGAATTGGCACAAACAGGGAAAACATGGCTCCAGATTCCCATTTTGTGGCTCAGGACCATCTTTCATATATTATCTCTGTGTGTGCATGTGTGTGTGTACATTCATAAAAATCCTCATTAAACTAGTGCTAAGGTCTGAATTACAACATCCCCATGTGGATAGAAAAGTCTGCTGTGATTTTTAGCCCCTACCATTGCTATTTAGGTTCCATTACTTGTGCTTTGGGTTAGGGATAGTAGCCAGCCCATTCAAAAGTATAACAAGTAGCTGTCTTATTTGCAGGGTTTGTTTCTCATTAGGATTTCTCTTCCCACACAATCTCACCTAAACAGATCACAACCCTGTTTGATTTGGGGCAAGACTTTTGAGCCCATGAGAGGAAAATGGGTTTATAACTGATCAAAACAAATTCACCCACCCTTACAATACACACAGACAGCCATATTTTACATATTAATAACCTGCATTTGAGAAACCAGTCAACTCAGACACAGTGGTAGCATGGTCTGCATTTTCTGTGGGAATAAAAAAAATTGAAACTCTTTCATACAGCTGCTCCTTTAATATATTACTCAGGTTTCCTACTCTCTGTAAGCTGGAAAAAACTCTTTTGGGCATGTTCCAAACACAGCGGGAATAACTTTACTACATCCCACCCAGCTTTATTACTAAATCAGTCTTTAATCTTTGGGATTTTTTCAAAATTCTACACACTTTTCCTAATACATTTGAAATATTAATACTTTGCACTTTTATAATGCCTTCCATCTGAGGATCTCAAAATACATTACAAACACTAATAAACTTTTTTACAAAATCCCTATAAGCTATTTTACTTCTCTTCCCATTTTACAAATGGGGAAACAAGGGCAGCAAGAAGTCATTTGCCTGTGGTCACACACCAGATCAGTAACAGACCTTGAAATATAATCCCTAACTAACTGTCCTGTGTTGGGACATTTGGTTCCCCAGGAACTCAGTTCGCAACTCCAGTCTCGTCACTCAGGTTCCTTATTTGCAAAGCTATGCTGAGTTAATCAGACTCAAGCATAGAGGTGGATATGGGGCTTACCATACATTCAATGTTACATAGCAAGCCGCTTCCTTTATTTATTTACATATTACACTACATATACATTGCATCACACTTGGTTGCTTTGTAGAACCAATCCTCATATAGCACGCACTGTACATGCACGACTAACTTTACCTCATCTTATGTTCCAGGCTTACCTTATCCATTATCAACTTGTTTATTGTAAATGGTTCCCTGGGTGGTCCCCCTTATCTTAACTAGTACAGACATTCTGTTTACAGCCTGCTGATCCATTTACCTCCCTAATACTGTCTCCCAAGAAATGAGGCCTCACCCATTACTCATGTTAAGCCAGGCGTACATCCTGCGATAAAAAAATTATTCCTTCTCTGTAGGAGGAAAAAGGGAAATACCCTTCAGGATAAAAAGAGAAGGCCAAAAATTCCAGTAGCGCTTAAAGGAGTTGGGTACCTAACTCCTTTGAAAATTCCAATGTAAGTGATCCATCCCCTGTTGCCCATTTCCAGCTTCTGGCAAACAGAGGCTAGGGACACCATCCCTGCCAATAGCCATTGATGGACATATTCTCCATGAATTTATATAGTTCTCTTTGGAACCCTGTTATAGTCTTGGCATTCACAACATCCTCTGGCAAGGAGTTCCACAGGTTGACTGTGCGCTGTGAAAAAATACTTCCTTTTTGTTTGTTTTAAACCTGCTGCCTATTAATTTAATTTCTTCTTTACTAGTTCTTGTGTTATGAGGAGTAAATAACACGTCCTTATTTACTTTCTCCACACCAGTCATGATTTTATAGACCTCTAGCATATCCCCCTTAGTCGTCTCTTTTCCAAGCTGAAAAGTCCAAGTCTTATTAATCTCTCCTCGTATGGCAGCCATTCCATACCCCTAATCATTTTTGTTGCCCTTTTCTGAACCTTTTCCAAGTCCAATGTATCTTTTTTGAGATGGGGCAACCACAGCTGCATGCAGTATTCAAGATGTGGGCATTCCATGGATTTATATAGAGGCAATATGATAATTTTCTATCCCTTTCTTAATGATTCCCAACATTCTGAACATTAATGATTCCCAACATTCCCATTAATGCTTTACAATGATGGCTGGAGTACCGCACTGTGATATACCCATGCATGAAGACTTCAGCACTTAGGAAACGCCAACTAGGACAGAACACACTAATGCAGCTTCTCAGCAACACAGGTTATTGCGAACATCAAACCAGTCCTCCGCTCTCTACACTGGCTTCACATAGAATTTCTAATCAAATTCAAAGTCCTGGTCCTTATTTTCAAAGCACTTCATGGCCTGGGTCCAGGATATCTAAAAGACCATCTAAGGCTCTGGGATGAAGACCAGAGTCAACAGCTACACTCCTCTGTGGCACAACTGAACTCCCTACAATAAAGGTAAAGCTTATCTGTGAGAAAGACAATTTTCTCGGTGGCCAATCCAAGGCTGTGGCTAGAGCTCCCTCAAGACCTGTGGGCCATCAAAAACCTCAGCACCTTCCACTCCAAGTCCAAGGTGCATTTCTTTGACCTGGCCTTCTCTAACAAATACGTAGCAACATGTATATTTTTTAAAAAGCCCAAACCCTACCAAAAACAGACACTCCACTGCACACACTTCTCCCCATGGATGAAAGAACAAAACAGGTGACAGCTGTTAGTCACATACCTTAATGCAGTACTGGAAGGATTCAGATACTATAGTGATAAGTGCAATATGAAAACCCTAGAGAGAACAGAATACAATTTTCTATTCAAATCTTTTAGATCATGCTGAACAACAACTACTATCCCGTTGGATCAGAATCACAAGAATTCCTCAGCAGGAAAGAGGGGTGTGCAAAGGATTGCCTGAAAGAAAATGCAAAAATCTAAATGGTTCTTGTTTTCAAGTTCACTAACTATAGCCTCTACACAATAGAAATAAAACTACAATGAATTGGCACTTCTTAACTAGAAAGTTTATTTGTATTAGATCTCTTAGGAAAATTCTTCTCAGACCCCAAGTTCAGACTGTATCAAGAAGATCTTACTGTTTGCTTTTCCTGAAAATCTGAATCTGGAATAATCAGAATCTTACAAACATCTCACGATAAGGATTGATGGAGCAGAGCCAAGATATATGGATATGCATCTGTCTCACTGATCTGCAAGCAAGATTGCTAGCTGCCCAAAAAGAAAAGTAGAGAAAAGCTTCTAAAAATAAAATTCTGGGGCTTACATTAATGCAATCCTCGGATAAGGATTTAATAAGAATTATGGAATGTTAATTAAATGGCATTTGATTAAATACATTATGATTTAACAATTACGGCATGTAGCAACTCATTATTAAAGCCACATTGTTATGTTTGACTGTACTGCAGCAGCAACACTGTATTTAAAATGGAGATGAGCATTTTATCTCAACTCCATTCATGCATTGCTTTCTCATCAATTACTTTTTAAATGTGCATAATGGAAGCTGGGCAAATACCACCTAAATGTTCTGCAAGCATCCACTTGATTTTAATCATGGATTTGCCACACTTGCACTCTGTTTTACATTTCTTTATGGGAACATTTAAAGGACTGAGTTTTGCTCACATGAATGTTTGTGTGAAGTGTTTCATTAACTACTTGAATTATGGTAGCCCTGAGTTCAGGACCCCATTTTACTAGGCCCTGCACACACAATAATTTGAGTCAATCCCTGCCCCAGAGAGTTTATAGTCTAAATAGACAAGACAAAGGATGGGAGGAGAAAGAGGCACAGAGAGGCAAAATGACTGGACTAAAGTTACACCGGAGGTCTCCTGACTCCCAGTGCAATACAATGTCCTCTCTGCTTTCATAGAGAATTTGCCGGCACTGAAAATGATGGTATCCTGCTTAACACAGCAGGGCTGGGTTCCCAATACCCCCTCATTAGCTTCCTGGATCAATGGCAATTAAATGAGCCAGACCAGGATATGACAGCACACTTGACAGCTAGGAAATACACAGGCATGCACAATTACTTTGTGTGAATGTTACAAGAGAAAACTAAATTTAAACTCTGAACCCTGGCAATAAATTTTACAGTACTACAATTTTTTCTAGGAATGATGCCTTCACAAGGCTCTGTGTGATCCAGAAAGGAAGAGGTTTAAACATTTCTAATATTCCCTAATCCTTTGCAACTGCTATCTCTCCCTGAGTCTAAAAGCACCAGTGGCTTCTCAGGCCTCCTTACTGGCTATAAAAGTCTTATGCTCATGCAAACAGGGAATAGGAACAAATATTTATTTGCTTTACAGTGCTCAGAGGCTCTTGTGAGGATCAAGGTTGCACTGGGCACTTTATATACGAATAGCAAGAGACTGTCACTGCCCCCAAAGACCTTACAGTCTTTGGCTCCAACATTAAATTTAGACAGAGGAGCGCTTGGTGCAATTGGGATGATGGAGCGAAGCATTTTGCAAAGGCGACTTTCAACTCCTCTGAGGCTGCTCCATCCCCCAGGCCAAGTTATAGCAACCTGAAGGTTGGCACTGGCAGGCAACATTTCCAGTTGGCTACAATGGCAGCTGGTGATCACCAGGGAATAAGGTCCTCTGGTCACACCTCATGCCAGCCACAGGGTGGAGGGCAGCATAGGGGCTGCTATATTAGTGGTGGATGACCAATTAAACCAGTTTTGTGCCAGCAGAGCGGCACAAGGCTGCCCTAATGCAGAAGAGAATCTAGGCTTACATGTATGAACACCACCACCAATACAGATCAAATTTCATATATTACAGTATCATGCTGCTCACAAGAAATCCATTGAATTAAGAATTCTAGAAACACATTCACTGGGTTAATTTGAATAATAGATGAAGTGCAGGAGGAAATTGTGATCTGCTCCTCTACTCATTTCTAGACAGCTTAGCTGTAGGCAGTTTGATTAAAGGAGATTCCACTATGTTCCTATGAAACTTCAGAGTTCTGAAATTCACATTGTAGACATGACATATACCTGCTATCTGCTTTAAAGACGATCAAGCCTTCGAAGAAAAGCAACAAAGTTGTATGCTGACTGTAACCCAGAAATAAGAGGGCATAAAGAAATGCAAATTTGTGGGCTCTGAAAGTACTGCAATTGGTTTTATATCTGTTAATGCCCATGAAGGAAGGGAAAACATTTTTTTAAAAAACCACCAAAAAAACCCACTGTCCTAACCAAGCAGGCAAAAAGTTTTCCTGTTACTCTGGATTAATACTAAGTCCCACAAAAGGGAAAACTGATCACCAAAACATTTGAATTAGCAATTTGTTACACCATACTACCTGCTGAAAACTTTTAACTGTCTATATGCAGGTTTTCATCTACTCCAGAAAAAACAGAATTTGTAATTCACCACCAGAACAGCTCCAGTAGTGGTAGCAACAAAGGAAGATGTAGCATAGCCACAAGTCAGTGTTCTTACCACTTTATCATCCAACACTATTCAGAGTCTTTTTGTATTATTTGTCTGTCCTTACTGGTATTTGCATCTACATATCATAACAGTCATACTGGGTCAGACCAATGGTCCATCTAGCCCAGTGACAGGTGTCATACTTCAAAGGGAATGAATATTACTTCATGGCAATTATTGATTGATCCATGCCCTGTCATCCAGCCCCAGCTTCTGGCAGTTAGAGGCTTAGGGATACCTAAAACATGGGGTTGCATCCTGATCATCTTGGCTAATAGCCATTGATGGACTTACCCTCCATGAACTCAGCCAATTCTTTTTTTAAATCCAGTTATACTTCTGGCCTTCACAACACCCCCTGGCAATGAGTTCTACAGGTTGACTGTGTTGTGTGAAATACTTGATTATGTTTATTTTATATCTACAACCTATTAATTTCATTGGGTGACCCCTAGTTCTTGTGTTATATGAAGGGGTGAGTCACACATTCTTATTCACTTTCTCCACACAATTAATGATTTTATAGACCTCTATCATATCCCCCCCTTAGTTGTCTCTCTTCCAAGCTGAACAGTCTCAGTCTTTTTAATCTCTCCTCATATGGAAGCTGTTCCATACCCTTAATCATTTTTGTTGCCCTTTTCTGTATCTTTTCCAATTCCAAAATGCATTTTTTGACATGGGGCGACCAGATCTGCATGCAGTATTCAAGGTCTAGGTGTACCATGGATTTATATAGTGGCATTTATGATATTTTCTGTCTTATCTATCCTTTTCCTAATGGTTCCTAACATTGTTAGCTTTTTTGACTGCCACTGCACATTGAGCAGATGTTTTCACTTGCTTCCATTGTGAATGTTTCCTCTATCCACAGTGACTCCAAGATCTCTTTAACGGGTAATTTAGACCCCATCATTTTGTATACATAGTTTGATTATGTTTTCCATTGTGCATTACTTTGCATTTATCCACACTGAATTTTATGTGCCATTTTCCTGCCCAGTTACCCAGTTTTGTGAGATCCCTTTGTAACTGTTCAGTGCCCGTTTTGGACTTAATTATCTTGAGCAGCCTTCTGTCCTCTGCAAATTTTGCCACCTCACTGTTTACCACTTTTTTCCAGATCATTTATGAATATGTTGAACAGCACTGGTCCCAGTACAGATCCCTGGACCCCGCTATTTATCTCTCTCCATTGTGAAAAGTGACCCCTTGTTCACTAACTTTTAGCCAGTTACTGATCCTTGAGAGGACCCTCCCTCTTATCCCATGACTGCCTACTTTGTTTAAGAGCCTTTGGTGAGGGACCTTGTCAAAGGCTTTCAAAAAGTCTAAGTACACTATATCAACTGAATCATCCTTGTCCACAGGTTTTTTTTTGACACCCTCAAAGAATTTTAATAGATTAAAGGGAAATCATGCCTTACCACAAAAGCCTTGTTTACTCTTTCCCAACAAAACATGTTCCTCTGTGTGTATGCTAATTCTGTTCATTACCTAGTTGCAGCCAGTTTGCCTGATACTGAAGTTAGGCTTATTGGCTCACAAGTGCCACAGGATCACCAGTGGAGCCTTTTTAAACATCAGTGTTACAGTAGCTATCCTCCAGTCTTCTGGTACAGGGACTGATTTAAGCAATAGGTCACATATCGCAGTTAGCAGTTCTGCAATTTCATACTTGAGTTCCTTCAGATATCTTGGGTGAATACCTTCATATCCTGGTGACTTCTTATAGTCTCTTCCCAATTTAGCTTAATCAGCAATTTTCACAAATACCATTTTAACAACCATTTGCTGAGGATATCAAATTGACAGGAGTTGCAAATACTAGAAGACAGACTAACAAAAAGGCAGTAGGAGAGGGGAAGCAGTGCTTAGAGAGAGGGACACAGCAGCAAAGGCAGTAGTGTGATGGAAAGGGGCCCACAGTAATTTTATACAGCAAACAGAAAAGCTACCCCACACATACACACACTTGCTGTGTCTACATTAAGGAAATTATCCATTGCTGAGAACAGGTGTCAGTGAGAGATGTTATGAATCTGTTTGAACACTGATTAACTATAAGTGTAGACCAGGACAAACTGTGTTCTAGATCATTTCACAAGTGGTAGTTAAATCATGCTCAGAGCACTAATGTCAGTAAAGGGTAGTTTTTCTAACGTGGAGAAGGCTAATAACATTGTCTTTTTCAAGATACCCTCCTTTTTCTCCTATGTCAACTCCCACACTAGATACCGTTTTGGCAATTTTGGCAGCTGCGGGACTTAGAGTCCAAGCTTTGGAGTGCAATTTTCGTTCAGCAGTGGTATCTTGACTGGCTTTCTAACAAAGAAAAAAATATATATCCACAGTAATGGGTCCCAAACGTTAAAAGGGTCATGCTCCCATTTTTAAAGAGACATAGAAAAAATGTCATTGTTAAGAGCAGATCAGGGGAAATGGACCAGAAAACAATAAGAACCTTTAAAGTCTGAGTACATCTAGAAGGGCTGGAATTGAGACACATGGGAAATGCCAATTCTCTGTCTAAGTTTTTGAAGATTCACAGATCCCTAAACATATTTTAAAAACTTTGCCTTTTTAAAGCAGATAAACCATTAAGATAACAAAAGGCTTTAGCAATTTAAAAGTAATTTAATCTGCAGGAAGCAAGTAACATTTTTATAAAGTAAATATAGACCCAGAAATATTTATTGGAGACATTTATAAAGGAAGGTTCTTTAAACAGGCTGTTCGCAAAGAAGCACAGCCTATATTCAAAGAACTGTGTGGACACAGGGACACTCACTCTCCTAGTCCAACTCACGTTCATGAAGTTTAATGCTATACATATTTTCCAAGTAAGTTGTGGGACGTCAAAGTGGAGAGCAGTTTATCACCTCCTTTGAACTTTAATGCAAAACATCATAGTACTGACAGGGAAACAACAATATGATTTATGGGACACCAGACGATCAGTTCTCTTACATGATGAACGCAGGAACAAGCTCAGATGGAAGAACAGAATTCCTTTAATTAGAATTTTGTTTAAATTATATGGCACTTTCAGGTTGCACTCATGTGCAGTGATTTTCAGATTCTCTTTCAGCAGTTGGGACCAACCTGTGGCCCTGGAGCCACGAGGGGTCTTGAAGGTGACTTCATTAAGAAAATGTATATTTGGTTATGAATTGAAAATGTGCTCCCTAAGCCTCACCGTGGAAGGGAAATTAAGTGCTTGAATCAGTCCTACTGATAAAGAGAGGAGGTAGGGTGTATGACCTCCCCAACTGCCCTCTGCTGCTTCCCCTATCGCCCCAGGAGCAGCCATGGCATGAACTGGGAGCAATCTGAGCAACTGTTGTCCATTCCTTGATTCCTTGTCAGACTGTGAATAGGAGATCAGCTGACTCTGTGTTAAATCTCCTTATTTTTAAGCCAGTCTCATGATTTTGGTGGGCCTGACTCACAGTTTTCAAATGTTTGGTGCGACAATCAGGGTCCAGACAGCCCCTGGAGAAAACAGGGGGCCCGATCCCCACAGAACAAACAATTGAATCAGCCAGTCGTATACAATGTTATTGTGTATAAATAGATGACAAGTAAAGTCTTTTATGAATGCACATAATGTTCTGAATCTGATGGCCATCGGGAGGTGTGTGTGCACGGTAGGGCTATGAATGTATGCATGTTGTAACCAGGGTGCTCCTCCAGCATCACCTCACAGTGATGTGGGGAAGCAATCAGGCATGGAGAGACACCTCTGAGACTAGTGGTTCACATGAAGCGCCTAGCTTTGTACAACCTGGGAAAGACAATGGGTGGACCATTAAAGTTAATGGAAACTAAAAAGGAAACCCCAGTCTTGGAACACTCAGGAAGGAGGGAGTTTCCTTGCACCATGTAACCATGAATGATCATAGCCTGAAAGAAAGAAAAAACATCTGCCCATCTTGTTAAAAGGGAAGGGGTTTGAAGTAAAGGTGATCCCAGAAATACAGGGCCAGCATGTAAGCAGGGTGCTGTCCATGAAACTCCAGCTCTCCTCTATGACAGAGGGCACACAGGGAAACTGTTCAGAGGCAACAGGTAACTTGTATTAGAGACGAGAATTTAGCTAATATAGAAGCGTAAAGCTTGAGGTGACATCTGTGTGTTCTTTTTTCCATGTAACTTGTATGCATTTGTTTTGTCTTACTATTTCATCTTTGAATCTGTGATTTTTCTATTAAACACACTTTTAGATTATTTTTACCCTATGCAGGTCTCTGTTGTGCCAACTAGGTGGAGCGTGCAATCCCAAGTGGATTGATAACTGGGGGAAGGTTTCACTCCTTCAGGGGTGAACAACCATAAGGGAAAAGTCTGGTAGTTAACACCACAGGGTGGGGCGGGGGATGGATCTGGGTGGATTCAGGACAAGATGGGCTATTGGGGTAACCCTGCAAGGAGAAACTAGGCCGTTGGAAGCCAGTATGAAACCTTTATGCTTGTAGGCTGGCTACTGGTGTCAGAGCTCTGAGCCACAGCAATGTAGCATTAAGGAATACTGTTACAAGGCAGGTAGTGACAGAACCCCTTACTGGTCTGGGCAATCGCCAAAATGTTACACTTTGGGTTGGCAACACTGCTGGTTCTAGCACCCAGGGGATGCTCTAACTAGCATCCAAGCAATGCTATATATCACCAGTGGATAGTTAGTAGGATACTGATGCCTCCACTCCCTCCTCTCCCCAATGCACTCCTCTTCAGCTCCTGAGCCGGGGGCTCTGGGGAAGAAGACATGGGAGCAAGCTATGCTGTCTCTGCACCTGCTGGGGACTCCCCCATTACCAAGGAATCACTAGCAAAGAATTTAGAGGTTGTTTCCATTCCCTTTGTGCCACTCAGGGCAGAGAAACTGCCAGAAAGTATCAATTGTGACCTCAACCTTTTTGAAACAATGCATTTGTACCTCAGCCTAGAAAGGCCGGACACTGCTTAACTAGAGGGTAGGTAAGTGTTCTCTACCCTTCCACATCACTTAAATCAGAGTAAAATGTTTTTTTTAAGAAATCAGGAACTAATGTATCAAGAAAACAAAGTCAATGCAAAAGCACCTGTGTGTGTTTATATATATATATATAAATTTAAAATACTCTAAGAATTGTCCACTCCATGTGAAATGAAAAAGCAATAATATATCAGATGCATAAGGTTAAACTAAACACTATAAAAACCAGAGTAAAACCTAAGCTAAGATCCAATTACTGAACACAGAGGGGTTAATTCTACTCTACTTAATTCTACTCTACTTTGCAAGCCCGGAGTAATTCCACTGTGTCGAAATCAGACATATCCATAGAATACTTCAAACTTTAACTGTCTTTGTTTTAAAAATCATTGCTTGCTACTACAAATAATTCTTGTACTGATACCAACTCCCCTGTGTGCGTGTCACAGATGTTATTACCGCCATTTAACAACGGGCTGCAACATAAACAGTAAAGCATTTGGAAAAATAAGACGACGCTATTTCTGAAAAATAAAAAAAAAAACCTAGCAGGTCTGTAAACTGTTAGTATTTGGTTACCGCTAAAGCCTCAAAATGCATGTGCACTAATAACTGTCCTAGCTTAGTTAGTTCTGTCCTGGCTTCCCTCTGCCCATCTCTCTTGTTAATAGTTCTTTGTTTTCTCATTTTTCAAGAAAAAACAACTGTTCAGGGGATAGGAGATTCATCACTCTGCTACATTCATTATAATTTTAATTATTTGTTTAGCACAGAATAGAAAATACTCAAAATATAAAATCTTTCCCCTGCTAGAGAAGCCTTTTTTAAATGTCAAGTACCCGAGGTTAATGCTCGCAGTACTAGGTCAACAGGCTTGTTTCTTGACGATAGTATCAAAATGAGAGTTAAAGGCCACAATGTCAAAAAGCTAAGATTTACTGCACAGAAGAATAGGCAAAAAGGAAGAAAACAGAAGCATTTGTTCGAGGTCTCAGGCCATTGAGCAAGTGGTGCACAAGCTCATGGAACTGGGGTTTGTGTGATACTGTAGTTGAAAGATGGGAATTACTGTGCTGTACTGCACTATACCAGGTGTTATATGCAGTGAAGTAAAAATTTGGGCAACTCCATATTCTACTTCACTCAAGAGTCCCCATATGGTTGCTAATAGACAGTGACTGCACAACCCACCAACCACAGTGGCTGCAATAGTTATTCACATGTAACACAACTACACTTAAACACCACTCAGTCCTTAGGCAGAGGCTGCATGAGGAAGTTACAGTACCAGTGCTAAGTAAACCAGATTATCCAGCATATAGCCACACACATTTCCCTTATGAAAGACAGCACACTGGGGCAACTGGCATCATTGACTGTGGCTGTCTAATAAATATATGCATGCCTATGGCCAGAGGTGTGTCCCAGAGAGCAGCACTCCTTTCCTAGCACATTGTGGTCATTACGCCAATTGTGCCAGGTAAAGAAGATAATTAACTGCTGGTTAACATCTCTCTACTGCTCCTCCTTCAAAAGGATTCTTGACAGGGGACCCTAGAGCCTACAGCTATCTGAACTGGAGTAACTTCTTGGGCTGCCAGAAACACATGCATAATCCTTAGGTTAGATAGTGAATGTGTCTAGTGCCTCCTTTCCCATAACATGAAAACTCTAAACAAATTATCACACTAAAGTGCAGTGATTTTAATATCTCAGTGCAGTTTGCAGTTAGTAGTTAGCTTGTTGATTTCACTAACTCAGAAGATCAGGAAATTAAATACAGTGAATGGATAATTCAGGTGACCACTAAACATGTATTGCTTTGCCATCTTAAATACTGAAGAGTAATTAAATCTAAATCTTTAAGGTAGAAAGCAAGGAAGCCAATTCTCTGCAGGAATCAGAAGAGAACTCCCTCCTCCCCCACTCACTGATACATAATTTCATAAATATATGGAGGGTTTCACAGTTCCCTCTGAAGCAGAGATATTGGCCTCTGTTGGAGGCAAGATACTAGAGTAGACAAATTATTGCTCTGATCCACTATGGCAAATTCTGTGTTACCAGATACCCAAGATGAGCTTTCCTTGTATTAAACTGTCACTTCATTTTTTGTTAGAAATGTTTTTATTTGAAACATTATCTGCTTGCATTTCTTATTCCAAAAATGTATCAGGATTCATTACGTGTTTTGCTGATAGGTCATTAGAAGTTGTATAGAGAGTAGACAATAGACACTTTCAGAAAGAATGTCTCATTTTATTTTACATGGCGCAGGTAGCGCTCTCTATAGTTAAGATCAATCCACCACTTTCCATTAAAAGAGCTTGTTTTCTAGTTGCTTAACAACTTTGTCAAACTTGAACCACCCAGCCTGAAATTTCCAATGCTTGGTATCTGGCTCATGCTAATTCTTTTTTTTTTTTTTTTTTTTTTTAATGCCAGCAAAAACAGTACAGCTGTTTCCCAGAACAAGGTTAGGAGAAAATGTTTAGCCCATGTTAAAAAAAAAAAATCTTACAAACATTTTGTTGAGAAGCTGCTCATACAACCGTAATTCAGCCCCCTTTGTGTGTATGCATTATGATAGTCTTAAGTTACATGATCACAGATTTTTTTTTTCCCACAAGACCCCTGCCTCAATCAGTGCACATGATGAATAAGGGTTGTGCAGTGAGGAAGGTAATTGTCTGTAGGATCCCTGTTATTTGTTGCAGAAGTTGGAAGGGATGCAGTGAAGGAAGCTGTATATTAAAGTCAGAGAAAGGATGGTCTCATGGTTAAGGCAGTTGAATGTTACCCTGGAGAACTGGATTCTATCCCTGCCTCTGCCACGCAGTTGTTATGTGATGCTAAACAAGTCACTTAAAAATCAAACTTTCCACAGCTGGTCACTAATTGCGTGTTCCTCATTTTTGGAGTGCTTGACTTGAGATCCTAGAGAGTCTGATGTGCAAAAGTGCTGAGCACTCACAGCTACAACTGGAATCAACTGGAGCTGTGCTTTGAACATATTAAGTGCTATATAATACTAGGTCCAAGGTGTCTCAAAAATCCACTCAAAATTAGTGGATACTTTTGACCTTAATCTCTCTGTGCCTCAGCTCCCCATCTTTAAAATGGAGATAATACCCCTCTCATCTCACAGGGGTATCATGAAGATAAATTCATTAATGTCTGTGAAGCACTCAGATTGGTAGCAATGAGCAACTTACAAAAGCCTAGGAGGATATTAATAATTGTGTCTTCAGAACAGGGTTTGAATTGTGTGTAGTAAACAAGGCCACACACTGAACAAGGAGAAAACAAAATATTGAATAGCTGCTCATTAGTTAAGCACCAGCTATCCTGTATACTGAAAGAGGCAGGGGTATTGTGGGAAAAAACAGTATGTGATTATGTCATTAAAGACGGTGTCAATATACATATGCATCAGAGGGCTGAATTAAGGTTGCACAGGCAACCTTAAAGCTGGCATCTCCTAACTTTGGAGTGCTTGACTGGGCAACCTTAATAATGCTCTTTTAATGTAGTTTTTTGTGGGATGGAGGAAAATGTTGGGTAATTTACACAATGCTTTCACTTGTCAACAATATCCTAATACACTTGCAATCAGGCACAAGACCAAGACATTCCAAGACAACAACAGGCCAAGTCAGTGATACAGACAAAACTGTAATAAAAAAGCTGCTTGCTAGACTAGGCTGCATGGCCTCAATAGTTCTAATACACAGTGATTCAGGCCCCACATCATTAATCATTGCGGGAAGGAGGGGAGAAATTATAGTATCTTTACAAAGAATCTTTATTGCACTGGCAGAAAAGCAGTTGCTTGATACTGCTCTGAACTCCCTATAAAATTACAAACACCGATAAAGCAAAGTGTTGATTTTGCCCAATCTGTGAACTCTTTTAGTGGCATTGTAAAACGCCAAGGACAGTTTGTCAGAAAGCAGATGGATTAGCACAAACACAGTGGATTGTTTAATGTTTTGTATTCCCTTTGTTAACTGGGTTCTTTAACCTAAGCAACAAGATTTATTAAAAGTCATCCCTCCAACGACCCAGTACAATTTTGTTCTCACAAACGGTAATTGGCTAGTCTTTCATGGCCTAGAAAAGGTAACTTGAGGCATTGCTTTCCTAGACTACTAGATAAGAAGATATAGTATGCAGTAAACATCATCGCTCCAACACATGATTATTCCATGCTGAATCTTCTTTTCAGCTTCTTGTTCTATTCCTTCACCCCCACAGGATCATTATTCTGGGCTATAACCTCTAAGACACATCAACAATCCAGGAATATATCAGCTGCTGATTTGCCACTATTCCAGTTTAACCACAATGTATTAGAAAACAAGACGACCGCCTTTGAAAGGTTTAGGTCGGCAAATTACTGTCATGATAAAATCATCTGATTTGTTTCGTTTCAAATTAAAGCACAATTCAACATATCACTCAGAACTGTTTTGCTTTGTAAATGTTTTAACTTAAAAGTATCAGAGAACAAACTGCTAACTATTCAGTTTGAAATCCCTCACACTTCTAAACCAGAATCTTGCACTGACACACACAAAAGAGGTAGTGGAAACAGAATCCATCAGACTTTGGATAACAAGAAAACTTTCTTTTCTAAATCCATTCTTCTCTCTTCCTTTTTAGTGCCATTCCATCTACTGACTCTTCGCAAAACATCATTTGTTTTGTCTATTGTTCCTTCAAAATGAACTTCAATGCTGAAGTAGTTTTCAGGATGATATTTTCAAATAGAGATGCTGAAACAGCAAGTGTTATTTTCCACAACAAAGCTTTTTGTGGATCACAAAAAAAATTGTGCAAACCGCCTTGCGTGCGCAAATGAAATTAAGGCAGAAACCTAGACACCCAAAATCTCAGAGGAAGAATATTGCTACCATAATTTTAGGGACTAAATTATGGCTTCTTTGAAAAAATTGTCCCTAAATGTACAGCAGGTATATCATGCACCAGAAATTTTCCACCCAAGCCTGTCACTATTCTAATTGCATTTCTATTCTGGTCATATTTGTTGTTTTCTTCATAACATCTAAGGCCTGAACCTTTCCATAAAGGGACAACAGAGCAAAGGACCGGATGCAAAATTTCACAGCCCAGAAAATGTTCATTTCAGTATGAAGTATTAATAAAACAAATATTTTAAAAAGGAGAGTCCTACCGGATCTTCAGTTTTATGGTTATTCAGCAAGTCAGACAAGAAATCGTCATGGAGGCTCTCTCTCCGAATCAATGTAAATTCACGCAGAAAAATAGCTCCTTGGTTTTGGTCTCCACAAACCTAGAAAGATTATATGACATTAAAAAAAGCAAAGCCCCAACATTGCCATCAGGAATGTATCCGAGAAAGAAAAAGAGGAGACCTAGTGAACTAGCATATTTGTTAATTGCCTTTTGTCTCTTAGATTACTACATTAATTCCAGCTCTGACCAGAATGGCCATTAATGAAAATGGAGACCTGCATTTAAAAGAAATAAGTAGTTAATAGTTTACTCCGATGTCCAATGATACAAAAGCTTTGTTGATGGAACAAGCTGGAATTCTGTTTCTCAAAAAGTATGGCCTGCAGAGCAGTAGTTCACAGTTAAAACAGCGGTGAGCTGGAGCCGGTTCGCAGGAACCGGTTGTTAAATTTGGAAGCCCTTTTAGAACCGGTTGTCCCGCGTGGGACAACTGGTTCTAAAAGGGCTTTTAAATTTAACAACTGGTAAAGCTCCTGCAGCTCTCTGCCCCGCCCCCAGCCCCAGCTCACCTCTGCTCCGCCTCCTCCCCTGAACGCTCCACCCCGCTTCTCCTCCCCCCCCCCGCCCGCTTCCTGCGAATTAGCTGTTTGCGCGGGAGGGCTGAGAAGCAAGCAGTGGCTTCATGCAGGTGAGCAGGGGCGGGGCGGGGCGGGGAGGGAAGAGAGCTGCCGGAGCTTTACCAGTTCTAAAATGTGTGTAAAATGAGGAACTAGATCAAGGCATGGTTTGGGAAAGCACTGTGTAAACTTCAAAACACAGCTTTACCAATGAACTTCAGTACCACCTCCAGGCAGCGCGGTCAGGGGGCAGGGAGCAGGGAGGGGGTGTTGGATAGAGGGCAGGGGAGTTCAGGGTGGTGGTGGGGGTGGATAGGGGTCGGGGTGGTCAGAGGGCAGGGAACAGGGAATTGAATGGGGGCAAGGGTCCCGGAGGGCAGTCAGGAAGGAGCAGGGGTTGGATGGGGCGGTGGGAGGCAGTCAGGGGCAGGGATTCCAGGGGCAGTCAGGGGAGAGAGAGAAGGGGTGGTTGGATGGGGCAGGGGTCCCGGGGGGGCATCAGGAATGAGAGGAGGGGTTGGATGGGGTGGCAGGGGGCAGTCAGGGGACAGGGAAGGGGAGTGGATGGGGCAGAAGTCCAGGGGGCTGGGGGCAGACCATGACCCCCTCGTGGGGTGAGGAGGAGGGAACTGGTTGTTAAGATTTTGGCAGCTCATCACTGAGTTAAAATGCTGTGTGGTGAAGTGATAACTTCTTAAAACACATTCTGAACTATACAGACAGAACTCCCAGAGACGTCCTAACCCACTGGGCCTATGTAAAGGTTGGGTGGTAAGAAGGGGAAATGTTTAGGTATGTGTAGAGATGGATGCTACTAAGGCCAAAATCATGTATGTATACAAGTAAGTGCATATGCACCTTAATGGGTAAGGAAAATAAAATACTGCACATGCATGGTTGATCATTTTAATTTAATTTCTGAATTACACCTCTACCTCGATATAACACTGTCCTCAGGAGCCAAAAAATCTTACCGCGTTATAGGTGAAACTGCGTTATATCGAACTTGCTTTGATCCACCGGAGTGTGCAGCCCCGGCCCCCCGGAGCACTGCTTTACCGCGTTATATCAGAATTCATGTTATATCGGGTCACCTTATATCGAGGTAGAGGTGTAGTTATTTCCAAGCCTAGCAAAGTTTGTAAGCTCTTTGAGGCAGAGACCGTCATTTCATTACATGCCAGAACAATGCCTTAGGTGCTATTGTAATGCTACTAATGATAATTAATTTCTCATTGTGTTCCTTGGTGTTATTATCAGAGCCAAAAAGAATCAAAACAAATTTTTAAAAATTAGAACACACGTTTTAAATTCTCAAAACCAGTGATACGTATGGGTTTTTTCCTTCAAAGTTCCAATAAACAAAAAGCTACCTTTGGGCTGAAACAAGGAATTCCACAGCAAAGAGAAATGTTTGAGGAAATTAGTAACAGAAAATAGGGAACTCATTATCAACTGGAATTCTAGTAACTTTTCCAATTTAATTTCTGTTTCAACATGTTTTGAACAAGGCTCAACTTGCAAAAGTACAGTCTCGCTAGATTTGTTTTTATCTAAATAGGTCCAGGTCTGTATGTAAATAAAGACATTTTGTTTTTATATTTTAGTTATTGGGACTACAGCCTATACATCTAATATAATCCTTATATATACATCCTTCAAGAGTCAACATTTATGATCAGATACTAATGCATGTTAACTGTTGATTTTGGAATGGCAACCACTTTGGGTATATATGGAATACCAAGTGCTATAGTAATGTACGATACCAGGGGTAATTGCTTGCGAGCTTGAGAAGAGCACATTACTTACAAATGGAGAAGCATTACTCACAAATTCCTTATTACACATCCGTCTACCAGCTATTTTGTAAACAAGAAAATCTAGTTCTGATCCCCCCCCCCCCGCTTCTGCTGATACTATTCCTTGTATCCCTGCACCTGCAAAACTAGATGCCATAATTACCATGAGTCTAGCTCTAGTTTTAAAAGGCTATGCGGGAGAAGAGAGTGACGTTGCGCTCCATATGTTTTACGGAAATATGTTTATGAGGGTAAATATGATGCAACTGGAATATGCTGTATGCAAAAGGTCTCTTGTAAGGTATCATAACACACTACTGAATATATTCCTCCTATATGTATGCATGTATCATTCTTGTATCTGAAGCTAAAAATATGAAGTATAACTATGAGGTCCTATTGTAATTATGCAAAGTGTGGGCCATTAACGGTGGGTTAGAATGGCTCCCATTGACCCAGACAATTGGTTGTAAATGGTTTATTTACCTACAAACCTTCCTGTGTATGTGTAGACCAACCCAGGAAGAATGGAGACTGGGGGTCTTACAGTGACATGTGACCATGTCACATGATGCTGGAATCCATCTTAATCCTTGTACTTTTCCATTCATGAGGCGGGGATGGACAGCACAGACAAAAGATTCCCGCCTTGTGCCAAAGCTATGAAAGGGGGTGGAGCAGGAAAAAGGGGGCAGCCAGTCATGAGGAAACCCCTGCTTACTACCTGAGATGTCTGCTGGAACTAACAAGGACTGTACCAGGGGAAAGGATTGGGCCCAGACTAGGAAGGAGTCTAGTCTGTGAAAGAAGCTTATTGGAACATCTCTGAGGGTGAGATATTACCTGTAATCAGTTTCTTAATGTATTAGGCTTAGGCTTGCATGTTTTTGCTTTATTTTGTTTGGTGACTTACTTTGTTCTGTCTGTTATTACTTGAAACCACTTAAATCCTACTTTTTATACTTAATAAAATCACTTTTATTTATTAATAAACCCAGAGTAAGAGATTAATACCTGGGGGAGCAAACAGCTGTGCATCTCTCTCTATCAATGACATAGAGGGCAAACAATTAATGAGTTTACCCTGTATAAGCTTTATACAGAGTAAAACGGATTTATTTGGGGTTTGGAGCCCATTGGGAGCTGGGTGTCTGGGTGCTGGAGACAGGTAACCTGCTGAGCTGTTTTTAGTTAAAGTCTGCAGCTTTGGGGGTGTAGCCCAGACTCTGGGTCTGTGTTGCAGCAGACTAGTGTGTCTGGTTCAACAAGGCAAGGTTCTGGAGTCCCAAGCTGGCAGGAAAAACAGGCTCAGAGGTAATTTCAGTACATCAGGTGACAGTCCCAAGGGGATCTCTATGACCGAACCCGTCACAAGGAGCATCTGGGAACACCATGAATATGACATGCGGTATGTCCAATGACAGGATGAAGACTATATTTATCACTCCTTGGGAGCTAACTGGTATTGCAGCCTGAGAGGAGGGAGTCTTCCCTTCCAGCTGGGCAGTGAGAGCAGAGATGCTGCAAAGTCAGTATGACTATAATGGGGTGGTTGGAAGGAGAAGAGCTAATAAGGAAAGAGGGGAGGAATTAGGAAATAATACAAAAAGGGCAATGGATGGAAAAACCTGATGTGGCTGCACAGAACAACCTGAATTATATGCTTATACTGCTTCGGAAAGCAGATAGCCCCTTCTGGATACACGTCAGACTCGGTAAAGGGCACCTTACTCATTTGAGCTACTCAGCTATAAAAGTAAAAAAAAAAAAAAAGTTTCTATGAAAAGAGTATGGTTTTATGATGTGAGGTTTAATTTATATCCAGCCTGATACTGTAGTGAACATCGAGTAACACACTCATGTATGGTTGTGTCATAGCAATGATGGATCCATTAAATATACAAGTTTTCGCGACCAAAAATTACCACTAAAATACATTTTCCATTAAAAAAAGATTACGGATTATAGATTTTATTACTACAAAATCTCCCCAAAGTAGCAACTCATTAATCCTGAATGGTTCATCCCATTGGTGGCAGCTGTGATTCAGCAATAAAGAGTAAGTGACTTTGACAATAGAAATTGTAGGATTTGGGGTTTTTTTTGTTTGTTTGTTTTAAAGTGCCCTTCTCTACCTGTGATTTAATCACTTAAGGTAAGTGAGGCTAAGAATATAACTAAGGTCAATTAATTATTCAGGTGAAGTTTTGGGAAGTTTATACAGGAGCTGATAAGCTCAGGGGTAACACTTCACTAAATTTGTATATGTGTGAGGCCCACATGACATGTTCAGATTCTGCAGAAACTACGTTTTCATTTTAAAAGCAGTGAGTTACAAAGGAAATCTTCCAAATAGGAACCAAGTACAAACCAACCCGTGATCATCTTCCAGACCCTGCAGACAACCTGAAATAAAGGCTCTGGAAGCTCCCAACTGCCCCAGTCTTCATTAATATCATTGTGTTGTTAACTGTGAAGCTTAGCAATACCACTTGACATTTTAGCAGATGGGATGAAAAGGGGGGGAGGGCAGGGTCGGCTCTAGCTTTTTTGCTGCCCCAAGCATGGCAGGCAGGCTGCCTTCGGCGGCGTGCCTGCGGAAGGTCCCCGGTCCTGCGGATTTGGCGGCATGCCTGCGGGAGGTCCGCTGGTCTCGTGGCTTCGGCGTACCCACCGCTGAATTGCTGCCAAATCTGCGGGACCGGCGGACCTCCCACAGGCATGCCGCCGAAGGCTGCCTGACTGCCGCCCTCGCAGGGACCGGCAGGGCGCCCCCCGCGGCTTGCCGCCCCAGGCATGCGGTTGGAGCGCCGGTGCCTGGAGCCGCCGCTGGGGGTGGGAGTCTGAAGCTGCTATAGGGAAGGAGATGCTGAAGGAATTAAGGAGAAAGGAGACAATGACAAGGCCTTGCAAACAACTTTGAAACCAACGTTTGATGAAGGTGAATATGAAAGGAGGAAACAAACAGCACAATTGTTGCTCACTATAAGGAAGTAGATCAGAGCATCATTTCATGAGTGTTTTAGGGCTCTCATTGGTGCTATTAAATGATGAAGGTGCTCTTCCATTCCTTAAGGTTGCTCAATACTCTGTAAAGTGCTTTGCAGTACAGTATGTTAGGGTGCTATAAAAAAACAGTATTGTTTTATTAGATTGGAATGGGGTAATATTAATTGTGTAAAAATCAAAACAAGGCTTATTTGGCTCATTTCCCATCTCCTTCAGATCCGTGTAAACCATGAGTAACTATTACACCTAATGGTGTAAACTCAATGCAGATGAGAGCTCTGATCAGCCTACAGAACAAATACAGAACAGCAAGAGAAATGAGTTAACACTAAGTAGAAGGGAAAAGATGCAACTTCTACTTCTGTTGAGTAGTGCCTCCCTCTACAAGCAGTCTCATTGACTTCACTGGGACTAGTCATGGAGTAAGATACTAATCACCCTGAGTAAGGATGGCACAATCTGGCCCATATCAAATATAAGTATAATATTATAGGACTAGATTTTTATATCTTTATTTATATTTATATCTTTATTCATTCATGTAGCCCCACTGATTCCAGTAGGGCTACTCACAAAGTATGAGTAGACGAATGTGGTCCAAAATATATATACCGTATTTCAAACACCTTTTTACACCTGTCAAGAGAAGGTTAAATATAACACCTGTTCAGTCCAGAGAACTCAAACTATTTAAAGTCTATTTAAAAATCAAACAGGAAACTCATTACTGTCAGAATTCTGGGTACAAAGTGTGCAATGCTTGTATTATAAAAAGCCCCCATGGAAGAAATTTCTCGGTCTTTATGTGCCTGCCTTCTCCTACGTGAAAGAGTGCTATATTCTTCCTCTTCTATGAGCACTAAGTGAAAGTCCCACTGCAACTCTTGACTCTACACAGCAGTTACTTAAACAGGAAAAGGCACTCTGGAGCAGTCACAAGTGTGTCCACATACCTGCTGGCTGCCAAAGGCACTTGTTGATTAGCACTGCTATGTTGCCTCAAAGGAGGATTTAACAAAAACTCCCTAAGGGAGTGCTGAAATAAGATGAAAATTATTACTGCATTTAATCTCTGACAATTTTGGACCCTGGTTTTGATATGAACTCTTCGTTTTTGTTCTTGACTAGACCTGGATTCAAAATCTGAATCCAGATCTGAATTTTGCAAGTTGACCTCATCTTTATAATGGGCCAAACCAAAATTGCTGAATCCAAACACTTCTTCAACGTAGAAGGGAGGCTGCAGTTTTGGGGCCTGAGTCTGTCACTCTTAATCACATTGGGTGACATTGGGTTGATAGCCAGCAGGCTATGCACTGTGAAGCCCTATTTTGAATGTTGCCTATTGGGAAGTACCTTACTTGTACAGTTCCACTGTCATCAGTGCAGTTAAGGTTGGCAGAATCAAGCCCCCAAGATGCTAAGTTTACACAACTCATCCTGGATGCTAAAGTGATATTAGGAGCGTTCAAGGTCAACTATCTAGATACCCAAAGGAGGCGGCTTTGCTATGTGTAAATCATCTTTTTAGATTAAACCGAGCGAAGCCTGAGAATGTTTCCCCAGTGGTAAACTGAAAGACCAGGTATGACCAAAATACAAAAATCTGTCTCTGGTGTAGAGGTAGCATGAATGCTATTGGAACACTAAATCTGTCCTACCTCCTGGCTCTCTGGCAGCCACTAGTTGCTGCTCTGAGGTACAGGACGCCTATCAACCTTGCCCTTCCCCCTCCTTTAACATCAAGATCTCCCACACACAATCCAGTGGCATGGCAGCAGCAGCTGTCCAAAAGCTGCAGATGGAGAGGAGTAGCCGTGTGATAGCAATGAACTTTCCTAGCTGTCACAAAGCAGTGAGCTTTAATGGGATACCGATCCATTTCAATTCTCTACAATCATAAAACAAAGACACATGGCTAAACAACCAGCTGAGACAGGACCAAACCTTGAAAACTGCACTACTGTTACAAATAGGGAAGGATCAACAGGAGAACCCTTTTATTCCTGGGGTATTATAAGGACAAACCAGGTGGTAGGTGGCAGCAAAAACAAATTACTGGTAATTTACCTTTTAGAGAATTAACCAACTCTTTTCTTACAACCAGTTTTTAGACAGAGAATACTAGATGTGACAGAGAAACAATATGAAGAGTGAAAAGAAAAATTCAGTTTCCAAAATTCTTCCAATGTTCATACTCTAAGGCAGTGTTTCCCAAACTTGGGTCGACGCTTGTATAGGGAAAGCCCCTGGCGGGCCAGGCCCCCCAGGTCCGGCCAATCGCAGCTCCCACTGGCTGCGGTTCACTGCTCCAGGCCAATGGGAACTGCTGGAAGCAGCGGCCAGTACGTCCCTCGGCCCGCGCTGCTTCAGGCAGCTCCCATTGGCTGGGAGTCGCGATCGGCCGGACCTGCGAACACGGTAGGTAAACAAACCGGCCCGGCCCGCCAGGGGCTTTCCCTACACCAGCAGCATCCCAAGTTTGGGAAACACTACTCTAAGGCATTGGTAATATCACATTATGATTAGCATCTTGGTAGTGTTACTTTGATAAGAAATAAGAAACAAAACTTGGAGAATTACATGCCACTAATTTTTCCATTTAAAAAGGCAGCACAAGCTCGGAACAACTAAAAGTTACTGGGTTTGATTCAACTCACATTTTGACTGGGGTAATACTAATGTAACTCCATTGATTTATTCCCCTCTCCATTCCATCACTTAACACGCTACATGCTGCTGGGTGTACGGTGAAGCCACCTATTTGGAGTTGAATGCCTTAGGAGCAGACAGAAGAAACTTGGGGTGATGGCTTACTGCTTGTACACATAAGATGCCCTTGTAGCCAGGAAAACTAGGAGTCACAACAGGAGCAGGAAGGGTAACAGACTTTTAAGGAGCCACCTGTCTCTACACTTACAGATTACCAAATCACTCTTCCAGAGGGCTAACTCTGGAGTCTCACTGCTTTCTTCATCTACAAATGTTCCTTTCACCCACTCCATAAATCCCCCACTCCCAGAACTACTCTGGCACCACCAAAACTGGGAAATTCTTAAGAACACACATACTGGGTCAGACAAATGGCCCATCTAGCACAGTGTCTTGTCGTTTCACAGCAGCTGGTGCCAGATGCTTCAGAGGGAATGAACAGAACAGGGCAATTATTGGAGTGATCTATCCCGTCATCCAGTCCCAGCTTCTGGCAGTCAGAAGCTACGGACACCCAGAGCATGGGATTGAGTCTCTGACCACCTTGGCCATTGATGGACTTATCCTTGAACTTATCTAATTCTTTTTGAATCCAGTTATAATTTTGGCCTTCACAACATCCCCTGGCAAGGAGTTCCACAGGTTGACTGTGCACTATGAGAAGTACTTCCTTTTGTTCCTTTTAAAGGTTCTAGCTATTAATTTCATCGGGTGACCCCTGGTTCTTGTGTTATGTGAAAGTGTAAATAACATTCCCTACTCACTTTCTCCACTCCATTCATGATTTTATAGACCTATCATATCCCCTCAGTTGTCTCTTTTCTAAGATAAACAGTAGCAGTTGTCTTAATCTGTCTTCATATGGAAGCTGCTCCATACACCCAATCATTTTTGTTGCCCTTCTCTGTACTTTTTCCAATTCTAATTCATCTTTTCTGAGATGCGTCAACCAGAACTGCACACAGCATTTAAGGTGTGGGTATACCATGGATTTATATAGTGGCATTATATTTTCTATTTTATTACTTATCCCTTTCCTAATGATTCCTAACATTTTTTTAGCTTTTTCCCCCCCACTACTGCTGCACACTGAGCGGATGTTTTCGGGGAACTAACTATGGCCTTGGCTACACTGGCGCTGTACAGTGCTGCAACTTGCTGCGCTCAGGGGTGTGAAAAAACACCCCCCTGAGCGCAGCAAGTACAGCGCTGTAAAGCGCCAGTGTAATCAGAGCCTGCAGCGCTGCACGCTCGCTCTCAGCGCTGCAAGCTACTCCCCTCAGAGAGGTGGAGTACATACAGCGCTGCGAGAGAGCTCTCTCGTGGCTGCGAGAGAGCCACGGCACCGCTGTGAAGTCCCGAGTGTAGCCAAGGCCTATGACAACTCCAAGATCTCTTTCTTGAGTGGTGACAGCTAATTTAGACTCAATCATTTTGTATGTATAGTTAGGATTATGTTTTCCCATGTTCATTACTTTGCATTTATTAACATTGAATTCAATCTACCATTTTGTTGCCCAGTCACCCAGTTTTCATAGATCCTTTTGTAACTGTTCACAGTTCACTTTTGACTTAACCATCTTGAGTACTTTAGTATCGTCTGCAAATTTTGCCACCTCACTGTTTACTCCCTTTTCCAGATCACGTATGAACCCTAGTGCAGATCCTCAGGGGACCCTGCTAGTTACCACATTCCACTGTGTTCTAGTCTAAGTATTGGCTGCATTCCCTCTACTTACTGCCCCAAACTGGTTTTGAAGGAGAGTTTATGTTCACATGGATCACAATGGGGGAGATTATCAAAGCACAAATGGGAGTTATGTGCTCAACTTTCACTGATTTTCAGTGGGAGCTGGGTGCCTCACTGCTTTCAGCCTTTGAAAATCTCCCTTTAATTTTGATACTGTTGCATCTGAGCTTGAAAAACTAGTTTTAGAAATGGGAGAAATTGCGGTTTCATCAAAATCAATCCTAAAATGGCATTTCTAGATATTGCAACGCGTTCTTCAGGGAACTGAAGATAAAAGTACATACCTTGAAGAGGGGAGGGGGACAAAAACACCCCCCTTCACCTAAACTCCTACCCAGTTGCAGTACAGAAAATATTTTTAACAGTGGAAAACAAAATTGGGGGGGCCTGTATATCAACAATTTGGTTTTCTGTCTCTGGCCTTTTCAAACCATTGTATTGTGATTATGATGTTTCTGAACCAGCAACTTGTCTTTTTGGAAACTAGCTATTGTGTGTGGTGCTTTTGTAGATTTAGTTCAGTGAAAGAAAAGGAGACTTGTTATTTAGCTTGTCTGGAGATACTCACAAATGTCACAAAATACAAATACAAATAGCAATATATTTCCCCAGGGAATGTTTTATTCAGCTGGGAAGCATTCCCACCAGAAAATCTTTCAGCTGGGCTTGAAATATATTTAATCTTTTTTCCCCCTTTCTTCCACAGAGACTTAATTCATGATTCTCTTAAAGGTAATGCCCTGACTTCTTTTAAAAGTTCTGTGATGGAAAAGTGGCTTTGTACTAATTATTTTCAGTTCTTAAACAACCACAATAGAAGAGTCTGGTTAATGTATTCATTGGAGGAATTATTTAAGCTCCATTTCAGTCTCTCATTATAAGTGAACAAAAGAAACAAAGTGATTTGCACTCGAGAATTGCAGCATGAAGTGTCCCTCAAACAAAACCACCGGCAACTAACATCTTAGAGAGACATTAGCAATGATGGGGATAAATTTGTAAAGCATACACACGCCTACACTTGACCCACAGTGTTCCGACAAGGGAGAAAGCCAATATGGCCCCATCAAATGGAGTGGCAAAAATGCAGAATGTACAAAACACATCAGTCGTACTGCTGCCGAGCAACCTTTGCTGAAAAAAAAATATGAGGCCCAGACTGTGGGAATGAAAGATGAACTAACATAGAAGCAAACAAATCAATGCTACACAACTACTTTTAAATCCTGTTGATTAAAGCCTTCTTCCTAGCAGTTAACAAATCACCACAGAACATGCAGCTGCAAAAAGGTCCTGTACTAGTCTGCTGAGATTCTGCTTAACAGTATCACCTATTTTTTAAATTTACAGGTACTCCGTAGACAATATTTATATTTCTTTAAAGCCCAGTTTAATAAAACAGGATGAAAACTAAACAAAACAATCTACTCTACTTTGACAGTGGGATCCATCCAAAGCTGGGATTCCATCCATGTGTTTCTTGGCAAAACATGCCAAACTGTTGTTGTTGTTATGTATTGGAGATACATAAATTGCTGTGGGATATGCCATAGAAAAACCCAAAACATACAACCAAGGGAATTCCTGCTGTCTCTTATCTCAGTGCATTATTCCGCTTTTCTTAGACAAGTATAAAACCTCATCATGCTATTCTTAGTCACTTTTCAGAGCAAAATCACATTCTAAAATGTGTGTAAAATGAGGAACTAGATCAAGGCATGGTTTGGGAAAGCACTGTGTAAACTTCAAAACACAGCTTTACCAATGTACTTCATTCCTGACCTGCCACACACCTCAACCTCCAACCTATTCCAGGACATAGGCCATAGAGAATGCAGATTACATGGTGGTTTAGGGCTGTGGATAAATATTTACTTGGGATTAGCGAGACCCAAGTCATTTTTAGTTGTGACCTAATCAGGATTAGTTAATTATCAGACAACGCTAGAATTAGGTCAAAAAGTACAATTACATTGCAGAACACATTGTTATGAATGTACTTGGGTTACTATATATTTTATTCCACTTTGTTGTTGTTTTTAAGAGTACTAGGAAAGGCCGTTGCATATTAGGCTTGTTTTAAAGATCTGACAAACCATACAACCTCCAGTCTCACACGAATCATTAAAAATAATGTGAATTAGATGCAATGAAGACATTTAGTAAAGCAAAACCTTTAATAACTTCTTGTACCACCCAAGTTTCATGTGACAAATGGAACGCTTGATCCTCCTCCAGTGGCTTACAGAGGTTTTTCCTCATGACCTTATTTCTCAGCTTGAAAAAAGCAGAGGCCATCATATTATTTTGATTTCAACTGAGATATAAAATCCTTTAGGCTCCTTTTTTGTTGAACTTAGTTGAGATCCTGGAAGATGAAATAATAAGCTGTTCTGCAGAAGATATGATCGGTCTTCCTCGAAACTCATTGCACTATATTCTGCTCTCGAAAATAAAACTTCAGAATGATGGGTTACAGTTTTACTTTGGGCTGGTGTTTTGATACTCAAGCTTCAAATCCCTATGATCCATAGTACTAAGTCAGTGAACTCCTAGCCAAGGGAGTCAAGAAGTAAGATATACATTATTAAGATATTCAATTGCCAATAACTAAGGCCCTACCAAATTCATGGTCCATTTTGGTCAATTTCCCAGTCATAGGATTTTAAAAATTGTAAATATCATGGTTTCAGCTATATAAATCTGAAATGTCATGGTGTTGTAATTGTAGGGATCCTGACCCAAAAAGAAGTTTCGGGGGGGGAGGGGGTTTGCAAGGTTATTGTAAGGGGCGGTTGCAGTACTGCTACCCTTACTTCTGTGCTGCTGCTGGTGGTGGCGCTGCCTTCAGGGCTGGTCAGCTGGAGAGCAGCTGCCACTATCCGAGAGCCTAGCTCTGAAGGCAGAGCTGCCACCAGCAGCAGCACAGAAATAAGGATGACATGGTATGGTATTGCCACCCTTACTTAGAGCTGGGCCCTCAATCAGCAGCTGCCACTCTCCAGCTGCCCAGCTCTGAAGGCAGCAACGCAGAAGTAAACGTGGCATGGTATGGTATTGCCACCCTTACTTCTGAGCTGCTGCAGGCTGGGTGCCCAGTCACTACCAGCTGCTATCCAGCCACCCAGCTCTGAAGGCAGTACAGAAGTAAGGGTGGCAATACTGCACCCCCCTAAGATAGCCTTGCAACCCCCCTGCAACTCCCTTTTGGGTCAGTGTGGTGTTTAGATGTTGCTTGTAATTATTAGAACTGGGAGCACTGGCTGTTGGGAGTCTGAAAGGACAGGAAACAGGAAGGAGTGGGGAGGAGTTGAGGAGGCAGAGTGAGAGTTACAGAGGGTGCAGCAGCAGCTTGGTAAAGAGGTTTCCACTTTAAAAATAAAGTCCTGTTGAAGTTTGTTAGTACCTTGCCTGGTTGATACAACAATCAGGACCCCCAGTTTGAGAAATGCTGGTCTCTCAATATTGTATAGGGTAAAAGCACACAAAAGACCAGATTTCACAGTCCGTGACACGTTTTTCATGGCCATGAATTTGGTAGGGCCCTACCAATAACCCTTCATTTGGTCATTGCAATTAGGTTCTCTTTGCTGCCCACTTTGTCGAGACTGAAGTCTACTTTCTTTTAAAATATTATGGGAAAATATTTCCCTTGAGGACAAGTGATATTCCACTCTATCTTAGATCTGTTTTCTGCTTCATTCTACCTTCTGCCTACAGAGTCCAGTTTCTTTTCTATGGCCCAAAAAACAAAACAAAACAAAACAAAGTTCAGACAAGATTCCATTTAGGCTCTAGGGGCCTCTATGGGGAATCTTCCCATTGACTTTAATTTGCTTTGTATCAGGCCCTAAAGTGCATTTTCCCAGAGAAGTTCAATTATTGGCTGTGAAAGTTCCAGATTCTCTTACTGTACTTCTGTCATATTAGATGGTATGAAAGGAGAGAACTCAAAATAATGGTATCTTCAGTTTGGTGATTCCTAGGCAATTATAGCTAGTCTTTGCAGTCTTGTCATAGGATTGATCATCACACCAGTTAGCTGATTAAATAGGAATTAGAATTCCAACAACAGCCTATGTATTGCAGAGGGGAAAATGTCTTTTGTTTTCATTGTTTCTACTGAGCAAATCTTATATGTAGTGTTGTAGCTGTTGGTCCCAGGATGTTCTCATCCTCTGGACGGACGACAAACTCCCTCAGATTTCTACCACCAGTCCATTAAACTCTCCCTGGAACACTCCCACACCAGCATCAACTTCCTGGGCACCACAATCAGTTTCAGCAATGGAACCCTACAGACAGCTCTATACAAGAAACCCACAGACCACCACACCTTCTTTCACAGATCCAGTAACCACCCCAAACACACCAAGAAATCAGTTATCTACAGCCGGACACCCAGATACCACAGAATATGATCTGAGGAGAAAGTCTGGGATATACACGTTAACACATTCAAAACCACCTTCACCAAACAAGGACACTCCACCAGAGAAGTAGATCGCATCATGGAATGGGCCACCCTAATACCCTAAGAGAACCTGCTTCAATACAGAAATAAAACCCCTTCTGACCACACCCCTAATTGTCTGACCTACCACCCCACATGGGAACCCATATGGGGCATCATCAAACAACTACAACCCATACTTGATGGGGACCACATCCTGAAAGAAGTCTTTCCTGAACCCCCACTTCTGGCCTTCAAACAATCCCCCAGCCTCTCCAGCTCATCATCAGAAACAAGTTCCCCACAGACCACGACACACTGACTCAAAGTGTCACCAGACCCAGCCAGAACAACGATGCAAAACTGCAGACATATCTCCACTGCTACAATGATCAACAACCCCCTTCCCTACATACCTTTCAAGATCCATAGCTCCTACACATGCCTATCACAACAACATGTGGTCTACCTCGTGCAGTGCACTAAATGCCCCAATAGCAACTATGAGGGTGAAACCTGGCATTCACTATGCTCTCGAATGAACTCACACAGAAAAATAATAAGACAAAAACACCTATGGGTGAAAACTTTTCACAAAGCAATCACTCTATATCTGACCTATCAGTCCTCATTTTCAAAGGAAACATGCACAATGCTTTCAAAAGACAATTCTGTGAGCTTAAATTCATAACATTGGTAGGTACTCAAAATCATGGTCTTAATAAAGACACTGGATTTATAGTCAGTTATAACAATCTGTAAACCACTAATCCCACTATGACTACAGTGTTGTTAACAGGTCACTTCAACTTGAATGGTCCCTTATAATGTGCACTAATTACTTATACTAAACTAACTATCCAACCTTGTATTTAGCTGTGACACTCTGAGTACCTTTTCCAAACCTGAGAATGAGCTCCGCGTCGCTCGAAAGCTTGTCTCTCTCATCAACAGAAGTTGGTCCAATAAAAGATCTCACCTACCTTGTCTCTCTCAAATCTTATATAGTATTTACAACAGTTTAGACCATGGCCAATAACTGAGGTCAGAGTACAATAGTAATCCTATCCATATAACCTGCAACTCAGTTTTGCTCTGGTTACCTCCTTCATTTATGATCGGTTTTTGAAAAAAATTATGAAATCTAGGCTAGTAATTGGTTTTTTGGATAGGCAAGTAAACAACTGTTAATTTTCCATCCTCATGGCAGAGGGTCGTCGTACGTATTTTGTGCCCAGGCTGGTAAGTTTTCATGAACACTTGTACAAGGCTAAAATAAAACTCAGTATTTTTGCATCATTCTGGAGAAATGAAACTTTAAAAGATCCATCATGAAATATTCTAGGGAACTAACTTCATACAATGAGGTAAATATGGTTCATTTAAATCAAGACCAATTTTCTAGACATTAAAGGGATTATTTTTCCTGTTTGATTTTTTGTGTCTATTTTGTTTCAAGGATGCATTTGATGGAATTTGAATGTTTCCTGCCAGTAGTAAAACTGGTTTTCATAACTGTTGAGTCATCTTTTTTAATTCTGTACAGTATGTGGATGTAGTTTTTTATTTTATGTATGTTTATGATGTTGGACCTCTCTTTTTCTCTCTCCATTTTTGGTATGCTGAAACTCTGTCATATGTGTTGTTCATGAAGTGAGTTGGACCACACTCTTACAATCAGAATCTTAAACTGCTCTCTGATCTTTATGCACTAAATATGGAACAGAACAGTTTCTGTAATTAACATAAGCGTGGGATATTTGACATATATTAGCAAATTATGGGCCAGATCTTCAGCTGGTGTAAAACAGCATAGCTTTAAGTCAGTGATTTATACCAACTGAGGAAATAAATCAATACCTGCTTCCTCTAAAACATTAACTCCTTCCTTTAAAAAAAAAAATCATTTGTAGAACCCTTGTTGAGAATGTTCAAAAAGATGACATCTTCTTGCAATTATTTTTTAAATTTTCATCCCTGTGTTTCTTCTTGGTGGTGGTCACTTACTAAAGTATTATGGCCTACATTCCACCTTTTGCAGAGATCATATGTCCCCAGGAAGAATTCTGTCAGACGGGTGCACAACAGAACAGGACCCACACAGCCCCCAGGGCTGGTGCTGCATACCCTCCTCTCCATGTCTGGCAGGTGAGCCCAGCCACATTCCCCACCTACTTTCAAGCAGCTATCATCTTCAAAGCACCATCATGGTCCATCCTCCTCAGCCACATTATAGGGATGTGCAAAAAGAATACTTCTTGCACCCTTCTCCCTATTGTGTAACCATGCAAGGATTAGCCATAATTTATCCACGTAGTATCAGGACAACAATTTCTTGGAATGCCAATAGTACTGCTTCTTTAACAGAGTTACCAGAAGCTTGTTTTTAACATGCACCTCTCAGTTTCAGCAGATAATGCTTCAGAGCATTTACAGAGATTGATAGATTTCTGAGTCCAGAAAGCACCATTATGATCAACTGGTCTGACCTTCTGCATAACACAGACTAGAGAATTTCACCCAGTAATTCCCGCATTAGGCCATCAATGCATTCGGCATCATTCATCAATAACTTGTGGCTGAAGTAGCGCACATCTTTTAGAAATGCAACCAAAATTGATTGAAAGACTCCTAGGGGTCTCAAGACATATATCTCCTGTATGGGTTTAGTGATCACGTAATCTTTTGCATTCATTTAAGAATACCGTATTGGAGATACAGCCATGGCTGTTCTCTCCTTTTGTCACCTGACCTGAACTAGAGCTATTTTCCCCCTGAATTTGAGAGTGAAAGAAACACAACATAAACTGAGAAAAAGTAGTGTCCAGCAGCCACTGAGAATCACCAGAAGAGTACCCCTTTTATTTAAGGTTATGACTGAGAGGCAGCAGAATTCTACAACTTGGAAATTCTGGAAAGAGACAGACCACTAAAAAAAAAAAAAAAAAAAAAAAAAACCACGGAGGAAACTCTTAGGAAGCTAGGAATTTGTGCAATATGGTCTGCATTGTGTCCCAACTTAGCTCTAGGGAATTAAGAATTGATTCATTCTGAAGACTGAAGTTGTTGGAACTGTAAACTACCTGTGTAAACCAGATGAATGTATTGCATCTATTCAAAGCTTGGCATATATTCCAAAGTAAAATATCTTGATCTAGAATGCTAATAGCTAATTTTCACTTTCAGCTCTTCTCCACTTACAATTGAAGGGTAGGGTGCAGAATTCCTTGCTAGCATTTGCTTTAAAAAAAACAAAGGATACGTGTGAGCTACCAGAAAAGCTATGTGGAGAGAAATTGCTCATTTGATTGCAATCTCTTGACAGTTTAAATAGGATTCTTCACTATTTCTGATGGTCTTAGACAACACATCTAGCTAATATGTTTATCCTGTGTGGCTTCATGTTTCATTAGTTTGACAGGACATTCCATAGAAACAAGTGTACAAGTATTAAATATGCAAATAGCTAAACATTTTGACAGATAAAAAATGTCTTGTTTCATCAGCACTGAGGTGCTCCTCCCTCCTCCTCTCCCAAAGCACAGGGTGATCAGCTTATTAGGTAGCTAAGAAAGTCCCAGTTTCCTGGGGTGATCCATAGTGATCCACTTCCAATGATAGCAAAATCCAGATTTTCCCCGCACACCAAACACAGATGTGCTACCTACTGCATTGCAGGATTTGGAAGGTCCATTGGGCCCATCTTGCTGAATATGAAAGTGCACAGGGGACACTCAGGCAGGAAAAGCCAGGATGACTCTACAGAGGAAAGCTGGAGCAGGAGAGGAGCCATTGGGTGAGGGATTCTGGAATGCCTGGAGGAATAAATGGCAACCCTTCTACTCATCCCAGCCCAGTGGTAAGTGTCCCTAACCTAAATGCTTTCAAAGGACCAATCCAAAGCCCAGGGAAGTCAATTCCATTCCTGATTCAAAGCCTTTCCATTAACTTTAGTTGGCTTTTGATCAGACCCATATGCATATACCATGGATGTGTGCGCATCTCTGTGCCCCCCTAGTGGCTAATCTACATAAAAGGTTTATGAACCTGCACCAGTTTCTAGCTAATTTAATTTAGTCATTTCACTCAGTAGGAAGAGGCTCGTGCTTTTAGCAGTGATGGTCTGGAAATCCTAACCTTTTTGTTAATGCAAGCATGATTGGTTAGAAAAGTGGCACCCAATTTAGGGCTTGAACTCATAATCCTGGGATTAAGGGTCCCATGCTGTCCTGACTCAGCTAATCAGTTATACATACACATATGTACATCAGTGACCACATGCTCTTTACCAAGGTCCGCAGCTTTGGGAAACCTATAGCTTCCCTACTGTACAAATTTCACACACAGAGCCCGCATCCCAGAGCCAGAACATCAACACTGCAATTTTATTGCCCCACAGCCCAAAATTAAGTCAGCTGACATGGGCCAGGCACATGTTTTATTGAAGGGTAGACAGCCCCCACCCACAGATAAAAAAAAATCCAGTTATTATAATTAAGGATAACAAATGTCATGATTCATGACATGATTCATCCAGTCGCTATTAGAGATCAGTTTAAGACCTAATAGGAAAGGGAAAGGGGGTGCACAGATTATCCCACATCTGGAGGGCTCTTATGCCTTCCAGTAGAGCATCTGGAACTGGCTACTGGCAGAGACAGAATGACCTTTGGTCTGGAACCAGTCTGGCAGTTCCTGTGTACCATGAAGAAAGCTGTGGGAATGGTCTGAAGTTTCTGTTGAAGAGCACTGACTGCAATTTTAACAGGAACTAAAAGTCACATTAAGTTAATGGTGGCAAACAAAATAGTTGTTTTATATAAAGGGAGAGATGCTACAGTTTTTAGAATCTTTTTAAGGAAAGAGTACAAAATAGAGCTGCACAGACGCTAGCATTTTGTACTGAATAAAAAAAACAATCAATGTGGAGCAGATCAAAATGATTTTTACATCTCCAAATCCTCTGGTTCTATTAAAAAAAGAAAAAAATGTAACAAAGGAAGACTGTCATTTGTTCAGAAACACCTTTTTACGTGGATCTGTTTTTCTTTCATTTCTGTTGAAGAAAAAAGTTACCTTGAAAATACTACAAATTAGTCAACCCAGAGAAGGTCTGAAGTCACCAATCATTAAGCAGGAGTTGAAAAAAACCATGAAATTATAAAACTCTATGAGCTCCAGGGTTTAAAGTGGGAATTCTTTATAAGAGATTTTTCTTTTGTTGGGGTTTTATTTCAGACTGTCTTTTGGGTTCCCTGAAGCAACTGTGCAACTCCCAGGGGATAAATTCAACTATTACAGAGTAATGAAATGTTTGCTGAAAAATTCCATGACCAGTTTTATTACCATAGGTCATTCAACAATTTCTCTCCATGCTCACAGACTTACAGTTAAACCATTGGGACTTTGGTCCAAACTGGAGTCTTCACATTTACACTCACTTGTATGTATGACATTAACACTTCCAAAGAATATCCTTCTGTATCACCACCCAACTTAAAACAAGTAAAACACGAGGGAAATAGAAACAGGGAAAACAGAAAATTTCTCTGTTTTCTGCAATTTACAATCCCTTGTTTTTCTTTTATAAAGTGAATTTAGTAGTAATGAACAGACAATATACATGGTGAGTGAAGTCGTCGATCCCTCGAGATCGAGGATGATCTCTTTCACGGGTTTTATTTTTCATGGGTCCTTTGGTGACTGAAGAGTCCGATCCTTGAGCCACAGGCTCATTGGCAGACATTGCAGATGGTGTTGGAAGACAGGGTTGGGCCGCGATTGCTGCGGGACAGTCGTCTTTCCTTTCTTTTCTGGTATTTTTCTGCGACTAGGGCAAGGCGATTTTCCTCAAAAGTGGACATTTCCTCTCAGACAAGTCTTCACCAGTTACCCCATCCTGCTGTCTCCCAGTATGCGGTGTCGATGCCACATCTCTTGATGTTTATCTTGAGGATGTCTTTAAAGCATTTCTTTTGGCCTCCCCATTTCCTTTCTCCTTTGGTGGGTTGGGTATACAGCAGTTGTTTTGGTAAGCGTACATCAGGCATGCGCACACAGTGCCCGCTCCACCTCAACTGGTGCTGGATAATCAGGGCCTCGACACTGAAGATGTTGGCCTCTGTGAGGACTCTGACATTAGTGCGATGATCCTCCCACTTTATGTTGAGGACCTTCCGAAGAAAGTGCTGGTGCTGGCGTTCCAAGTTTTTCAGGTGTTTTCTGTAGGTCACCCAACTCTCTCAGCCACAGAGGAGAGTTGGGATTACCCCCACTTTATAAACTAAAATTCTAGTACTTGTTCTGATGTTGTGATTGTTGAACGCCCGGTAAGACAGTCTGCCAAAGGCAAGGCTGGAACAGTGAATTCTGTGCTGAATCTCAACGTCTATGTCTGCCCTCTGTGAGAGATGGCTGCCAAGATAGGCAAAGTATTCTACATTTTCCAGTTCTTCTTTGTCAATATACACATCTTCCTTGCTGGGTCTCATGATTGACCAGGGACTGGCTAGTGGAGAACTTTTGTTTTGCCGATGTTCAGAGTTATCTCTAGGCTTTTGTAAGCTTCAGAGAAGCAATTGAGGGCTGTTTGAAGACCCTCCTTTGAGTGTGCAACTACAGCACAATCATCTGCATACTGGATTTCGGTTATTGTTGACAATGTTACTTTAGTTCTGGCATGGGGATGAGAAAGGTTAAAGGGGTTGCCATCAGTCTGATATTGGATACCAATGCCCTGTGGTAGATAGTCTTGGGGTAATGTTTTCATAGCTGCTAAGAAAACAGAGAAAAAGGTGGGTGCCAGTACACAACCTTGTTTTACACCAGTTCAGATGACAAAGGGCTCAGAGATAGAGCCACTGCACAGGATGGAGTCATCTGGTCATGAAGGAGTCTTGCAATGGTGATAAATTTGCTTGGGCAGCCAAACTTTGACATGATTTTCCACAGATCGATAAAGGCCACATACAGGTCCTGGTGTTATTCTTGACATTTTTCCTGGATATGCCTGGCTGCGAAAATCATATCAGTTGTGCCTCGTGATGGTCTGAAGCCACACTGGGACTCTGGAAGTACTTGAGGGAAGCAAGAGGGATCAGGCAATTCAGTAAGAATCTTCCCAGCGATGGAGAGGAGGGCAATGCCTCGATAGTTGCCACAGTCGGCCCTGTCTCCCTTTTTGAAAATGGTGACAATGTTAGCATTACATAAGTCAGCAGGGATTTCTTCGGTGTGCCAGATTTTGAGGAGCAGCAAATGAAGCTGGTTAGCCAGTGAAGTAGTCATTCATTGAACAGTTACAATATGGGAGACCCTCACTACTCACCAGCATGCTTCAAACTGACCTGGAAGAACCTGTTACAGGATGAGAGGAGCTCATTCTCCATCATGCCTTGTCAGTCCTTGGGCTTTCTACAGTAAGACCGAGAGTAACAATCATTGTCATTTCATGAGATGGGCACCTGTTATCTACACTCACTGCCCAGTGGCAACCGGGTGTCTGAGTACAGCCCATAGTAGTACACTTCACATATCATTGGTGCTAGCTAGAAGCCCAGAATTAGGACTTAAGGAGGAAGGAGAGGAAGACACTGGCCCAACCCATATCTTCACCCATTGTCCCAGTGAAGGGTCGCAAAGGTGAGCAAGAAGTGGAATGCTTCACAGCAGAGCAACCAGCAGAAACAGCCATGATAACAGGAACAAGACTGGCACTACACATCACTAGGATACACACACCTTGGCCCATTAAGTCATATCACAGTGTCATGTTGTGACCACAGAGGACAGCAACAGGTTATAACATCTAGGAAGTCCTCATGTGTCAACTTCTGGAGAAGGCTGAGATGTTTGTACTAAAATGGGTAATAAGAAATGTGGTTAACCACTAACCTTAAGGTAGGGTACCAGACAGTCTGACTTGGATAGCTTGTAGAATAGAAAACCACCTCAACCATGTTCAGCCCTGCTTACAGACTCCATGACTCGTCTCAAATCTCAAGTATGGAAGATGAAGGACACCTTCTCGTCCACCTACCAAGAGGGGGCTCATGTGAAATGAAGTCCTTTGTGGCTACACAATCTGCAAATCTAGAGACAAGACTAACACGGGCATCCTCCTAATCTACAGGCCTCACGACATTGAAGGTTTCTGAGAGAAAGTGACAGAGATGTTGTCGATATTGCAACTGTTCACAAGGCTCATCATGGTGAGAGACTTCAACATCCATGCAGATAATACCTTGAACACAGAGGCACAAAACCTCCTATCTAAACTCCAGACAAAAGGCAGTTACCACTGTGGCCCACCTCCAAATGTTCATGGAAAACCATATTTTAATTTTTACTTAAACTATATAGTGAGCCAAGAGACCAAGGAGCAGAATTGATAGAGCACACACATACTCCCTAACTACTGCTACTAATACAACTCTCACCCAGCTCCCACACCCATCGGCATGGTTCTCAAATGACCTACAACAGAAGAAGCAGGCAAGATAAATTGTCAAACACTGGTTGTGGAAAACACCACATGACAGAGTAGACTTTGGCACAAGGGATTCTCACAAACAATATTATTCACTAGCTTGAACCTGAGAAGTGAAAACTTTTGCTATCCTGCTGCTTTTCCCACTTCACACATATACAGTATTTCTATTTTCATGTTTCACACCACATTACTTGCTTAAAAACGGATCCCATTATCACATACTGCTGATCCCCCGCTTCAAAAACCTCTCAGTTATTTTATGGGTTTCTGTTTCTCAACACATTTAAAATGTAACAAAACCTGATACCTTTCAACACATGCAACTCTATTTCTCCCAGACTTTAAACTTATGGTCTACTTAAAGTGTAATGTTTATGCTAAAGAATATCTAATTAGCACCTGCAGAAATGCCCATTTATGAAAATTATAGAAGCTGTAGATAAAGCACATGGCAGGCAGATTAAGGGCTTGTCTACACAACCCGGCAGCGTGGACTATGAAGGTGTGCATTGCAACCACACTGAAGTGTTCAACTGTAACTGCCCCGTGTAGACACTGCTACCGTGAACTAAAATGTACCTCGTTCATGTTAATGTAGTCTTGGTTCAAACAGGACTATCTGCTTATTCTATCAAGGGGTTAAGCAGTTTCTCTCTCTCTCTCTCTCTCACACACACACACACACACACCCCGGACACTAGCTGGCTCAGGGGATTGATATAATTTTCACCTCTACATCATTGGTTCAAATGCACATCAATAGTGACAACAGCTGAGCAAATACTTTAAAAAAAAATGTATTCCTAATTATTCATTAGAGTAAAACCCATCAGTTTGCTTTGTTGGTATTCACAAAGCCCTTTAATTCAAGTTCCAATAACATTTGTGTGAGTGATTTGTTTTGTTTTGTTCCCAACAATGTTTGCTTGAAGTCTCACAAACACTCATGCAAACATTTTTGCATAAAGGTTCACACCAGAAGTTTGAAATCTTATTTCCTCATCCATCTAAGAAGTTGTCATTTAGTCAGTTCCAATAATCTAGTCAAAAAGCAGAAACATTAGGAACACTATACAGTTGGGGATATTGTTTAAGCAAATAGTTTGAAAGCAATGCATAGGCTGGAATAGGTTCACATAGGATATTCATTTCACAGTTCAAAGTAACAAACATTTGTTTAAACAACAAGGAGTCCGGTGGCACCTTAAAGACTAACAGATTTATTTGGGCATAAGCTTTCTGAAGAAGTGAGGTTTTTTTACCCACGAAAGCTTATGCCCAAATAAATCTGTTAGTCTTTAAGGTGCCACCGGACTCCTTGTTGTTTTTGCAGATACAGACTAACACGACTACCCCCTGATACTTGACAAACATTTCTTTGCGTATAATTCTCAACAGAAAGAGCTAACTCGTTTCATTATTTACAGCACATAGTTTGTCAAGCTCTAGTGGTTTCTGAAAGTTGGCTTTTCAGTGGCCAGTGACAGATGATGTAGTGGTCTCGGTCCAATTCGTAGAGGTCGGATAATCCAGATCACAAAAACCACCACCATAACTGGGGCACTTGTCACAAAGACTAAGGGCTGCATGGGAATGGAGACTAAACTAGCACACTAGAACAGGGTTACATTGAGCACATGCATAAGTCTTTTCCTGAATCAGGGATGGAGTGAGGGGTGATGCTATCTAAAGGGGAAGGTGGCTTTCTACACTAATATGGTCACCGTTACAAAATTGTGATAAATCTTGTACAAAAGTATGCCTTGTGAGGCATCATTGGAAAAGTTGTAACTTGCTGAGTATTATCTTGTTATAACATGTATAATCAACATTGTTTGTGGAGTTATGAAATTTTGCTATATGTTTGTAACTCAAACATGTTATGAGTTTGAGAAACACCCACAGATTAGCTCTTCAGGGATAACAAAAGAACTAAACGTGGGCCTCTGCATATCATTTCCAAAGACACCTAAATCACACATATGCAGGAGGTGCCAGCAAAATTTGTAATTCATGTGAAGGACTGATGGCAAAGCATGTATGCCATGGAACTGCCTGACCCACAACACAGCAAGGATTTTTCCAGCAGAAAGAGTCAAGATATAAAAGGGAGAAGAAAGGCCCGTGGCCATCTCTTTGCTACCCCATCTCTGGGCTGATGAATTCTAACTGGAGAAACTTCAAACAAAAGGACTGAAGTTCCCAAAACTATTTGGACAACCCAGAGAGACTTGTAGAAAACTAGCAGATTTAAAATCCCTGCTATCATGTTGGACTTTGAGCCAACTGTAATGTATTTTATTTGCTTAGACTCTTTCGCATAATTCCCACTGACTTCAGTGCAAACAGAATTGGGCCCTATGATGTCTATATAGCAATCGGGGGGTTGTGTGGGTGTGTGACTGCAGCACATGTAGACATACCCGAGCTAGCTTTAATCTAACAGTGAAGCGCAGCAGCAGCCCACTTGGGATTGGGGGTCCTTACTTGGGGGACTAGCCCAGGATGACATCTGTGCTGGTGTGGCTTCATTATTGGCACCTGAGCTAGCAAAATTAAAGTTAGCTCAGAAATATCTACACATGATGCAATCAAACCACTTAGTGCAGGGTAGGCTTACCCACTGTGTCTATGAACATAGGCTATTCAGACAAAGTTCATTAGAACTTCCTCTCTGACACATGGAAACATCTGCTCCATTAGAAAGCCCAATCACAGTTTGATAAACCAAGCTCTCTTCCCAATTCCCATTTTCATTCTTTCATTACAACCTAATAATTTATCTTTTTATTTATTAAAACTACCTATTCCTTTATTTCATATGCTGGTTGCTTTGGATTTCTCTTCCATTTCAAAGCTGTCTATAGTACTCACAGCAGAAGAGGTGGTCTCTCCCTCTATGCTTCGGTCCATGTTTTGGGATACTATTAATATCAAGAATAATCTCAGATTTCACCTCAACACAAGCAGCAAGAAGGTATAAAAATTCTCTTTCTCAGAATATTAAGGTCTGTGTAGATGGGGAAACTGATTGATTTGGCAGAGTAATTATTCTGGAATAAAAGTGATCTTTATTCTGGAATACAGTGTTCCTAAGGGGAGCTATTTGAGATTAGCTATTGCAGAATAGTTTATTCCACAATAGCTCTGCCTGTCAATTTCCCCATCTAGACAAGGCCTTAGAATGGCTATTGTATTGTCATACATTTTATTTCAAGGGCTAGGTTTTGTTCTCAGATGCATAGCATGAATCACCCCTAGCATATGCTTCCTTACATACTACTTTCTTCCTAATAATCAACTTGAAGCACAAGAATGAATTCAAAGTACCTTTTGGCAAATTTTACAAATGGATTATTTAAGGCTGGTTTAAAAAAGAATCCTGGCAAGTTTCAGGCATATTACAGAGCAGATGAAAATTAATGGTACCTCCTTGTAATGCCTAAAAATGTGTTTCTCTGAAGTTTTTATGTAAACTTTAGGAAGAATTTAAAGACTATCATGAACCAGAGATCACCACTTAACGCATGTCAAATAATCATAAACCCACTCTACAATATATACTCTCAGCTATTACACTTTCTCAGCCATCTGCAAGAGCTCTTCCTGTATTTAGTAGAAATATAGAAGGTTCTTTTCCTATAATTTTAATTTTGCAAACCGGGAAATGTGATCACTATAGTATATTCATATTACAAAAATAATGCAAGAAACAGGTGTGCTCTAATAATAACTTGATTCCCAGTTGCACTATTCTATTAAATAGATTTCACTGTTTTCCTCTTGCCTGACAGTGACCTGATTCCAGAATTATTCATGTATTTATTTATTTCTAAGACAGAACAGAAAGCAACATATGTGTTTAATTACTTAGCATTTTGTTTGCAAGTCAAATGATCATTTGAGTTTGATGCAAACTCTTATTATTTGGGTTACTATAGCGCCATACGCCCCGAACAGGATTGGGGTTTTATTGTGCTAGGTGCTGTATAAGAACAGAGTAAGTAACAGTTCCTGCTGGAACTGCTCACTAGGGACCCATGAACTGGTTTGGAAAAATAAATACCTCCCTCTTATTCACAAAAAAATTTCATGTTTCTAAAACCAAAACCACAAATGAAAGTTTTTGAGGTTTCAAGTGTTTGGGTTCATGTTTTTCCCATTAGTTTTCATTTCTGTCAGGGTCTGGAAGTGCTAAACGCCTTAAACCTGTGCTTGCAGTATTTCCAGCTCAACAAGCGGCAGAAAGTATTGGAAGACTCACAAGAAATTCTCATGAGATTTCTGGTCAAATTTTGCAGATTCAGGCAGCACAGATACAGTACTTGGGATAAGCATGAAAACTCTTGGGTGCTTATCCAATCTAAGCTGAAATCCAGACCTTCTGTGGTTTGCCCCTTCCCCGTCACTCGTATAAACTGATCACCCAGGGCACAGTCCTGCAATGTTCTCATCATCCCCAACACCTACTGAAAAGGGAGCATATCTAACACCTCAGAGGATTAACCCTAATGCACTGTCAAACATGATGCACTCAAGCCAACTTTGAATAACGCTGAGCAAACTGGCATTAACCATAAACATTTAAACATTTATCATTTTATTTCAAATTATGACTCTTCATATTTTATTTAAGCTGACTCATTTTATTTTATTTTTAAGCAGAAAAATATCTAATATTGGCTCAAGTATTTCCTTTCTCCTTTACCTACTTGACTTGCAAATATCACTTTAAAAAAGAAATTTAAAGTCAGCAAAGAAATTCCTGTTGGGTAATTTTTTTTTAAATGCCCAAATGCATTAGGGAGTTTAAGTCCCATTTTCTATAATGAGGATAATCTACACTATAAGCACTACAGCAGCACAGCTGTAGCACTGCAGTTATATCACTATAGTGTAGACACTTGCAGCAATGGAAGGGATTTTTCCTGTCACGCTAGTACTGCCTCAAGAGGCAGTAGCTTGGTCACTGGAAGAATTCTTCTGCCAACCTAGATGCATCTACAGTGGAGGCTAGGTTGACATAGCTACATTGCACAAGGGTATGAAATTTTTTGTAGCCCAGAGCAATGCAGGTAGATCACCCTAAGTTTTAAATATAGACAAGGCCTGATTTAAGTGCTTGGAGGCCTAAGTCTCATTGAAAAATCAATGGCACTTAGACTCCTAAGTGCCAAAGTCCCTTTTGAAAATGGGATCTAAGCTCGTAAGTAACTCAGGCTCTTTTCAAAATTTTACCCATTATCTTTCAATCATGCATCTGTCAGATCTGGACTCAAACTATATGTTGTATTTTACCATTTGGTTACTCACCGCCTCTGTTTTTCTGGCACAGAGTGGGAAGTTAAGCCAATTGTACCTCTGTGGTCGACATTATCTGAACAGCTGGTCACTTCCAGATGGGGTGGGGGGGAAATCAAACATAGTTCTGGTCAAGTAAAGAGATTTCATTTTAGCTGTATTGGGCAATGTATGCAAAAAAAGACGTTGTAGTCATTAACACCTGTCTACCAAGTATATACTGTTCTAGCAGTATAATGCATCTCCAATTTCCTTCAAATTCATTTAGTGTACTGATGCTTAAAAATTCTAAGACACACTATGATTAATAATATGATTGAGAATAGAAGATTATTAAGGTTAATCATAACTGGCCTCACAATAACATTTTGGAAAAAAGCCATTCAATGGTTGCTGAAAAGAGTCAAGCCACATGTGTCTACCAATGTTGAAATGGAATTATTTTTGCAAAGACTTAGCAGGTCACTTTTCTGGCCTGATTCTCTATAGCAAGCCATGGCTCAAAACACTTTCTTGGAGCCTTAATTCATTTTCTAATCTGAAAATAAAACCACATCTAACAGAGTAGTTCAACAGTTCATATTATAAAGGCAGATCCCAAATCAATGAGAAGATAGGGAAAGAAGCATTTGTTCACCACATTTTGAGAGCTGAAATATAAAACAAGGATGATAAAAAGCAGAGTCATATGGTCATTTCTTAATGAGAACCAGGAAGATGTCACTGGAGAAGAATGGGAACTCATTTTTAGCACTTTCCCCTAAGTGTTCCGCATAAAAAGGGTTATCTTTTTATTGGATTTACTAGCCTAGTAGCACAGAAGAAATAAAAACCCTCATTGTCATAAAAACCCTCATTGTCATAAGGACAATAAGGTTTCAGAGCGACAATGAGATGCTTACTATATTTTATCCTCTCTTGTTCCCTGAACCTCTGCCTTGGAAATCTCAAACATTGGGTCTCCAAGGATGAAGAGCTGCCAACAGTGATCCTCTCAAAGTAGACCTATGCTGCTAATTCATTAAGTGTCAATAAAAAAAAAAAAAAAAGAATTGTTCATTCTATTCCTCCAGCTGGCTCTCTACAGTGGTGGGTGGTGACTAATAGAATGATGTAATCTGAAGTGGCCGTCTGTAGGAGGTCAGAGTTCATCTTCCACTAAGGAATTGCAGCTGTAGAATCGGCAGCTTTTACTTGGGAGTAGCCTGGCCACATCTTGCATTAAAGAGTCTTGTAGCAGTTGCTTCTCTTCCCCAAAGTAAGACATAGGAAAGGAGGAAATTACAAGGAACCATAATGGGGGTCAACAGTATGGCTGACATCCAGCATCAATGAAACAAGGACCATTAAAGTAATCCCAATGTAGTAAAACGTAGGGAAGAAAACTTGAGGAATAAGAGTGCTAAATCAAACACAGTGTTTTTTAAAGTCAAGTCAGCTAAATTAAAATACAAACCAAAGCAGCTTCTGCTTCCCTTCACCCTTCATCAGGACTGCTGAGACAGGCCTCAAGGTGCCCAGTTGAGTTTGCTAGTGCTGGACCCTCTGTATCCTTCCACCAAGGTTAGGGTATGACACTACTCACACTGTGACACTGCTACTGTGTAGCCATCTGTTGCATATCCAATCTGCTGTGCTGCTTCCCTGACCAACTGCTGTTAATGGCAGTACTAGGACCAGGCTCTTGCTGTCTGAACCGGTTTCTACCTATGGCTCTGGTGACTTGAAAGCAACACCAAGACAAGCCTTTTTGGAACCTAGGCTCTCCTCCTAAAGCCTTGTCTACATTAGGGATTTTTCCACCAGTTTAACTACAATGATGTAGCTGCACCCGAGCTAGGGTGACCAGATGTCCTGATTTTATAGGGACAGTCCCGATTTTTGGGTCTTTTTCTTATATAGGCTCCTATTACCCCCCCACCCCCCCATCCTCTGTCCCGATTTTTCACATTTGCTGTCTGGTCAACCTAACCCAAGCAAAGCCCTAACAGACACACAGCACTGGTGTAAAACAAGGCATGCACACTGCAGTGAGTCCACAGGAGGGGTTTGCAACGGAGTTGGTTGAAAGTTTTCCAACAGAACAGTCTTCAGGCAGAAAATGCTGATTTGACAAATTCTGAACATTTCACAGGAACATACAGATTTCAATGACATTTTTAATGAAAATTATCAAAGCATTTCATTTCAATGAGGTCAAAGCACTTTGTTTCAACTTAATACATATAAAAGCTGAAACAATACAGCCGAAATGAGGTGCTTTGTTTTTCTGAAATTTTGTTTCACAGGAAATTTCAAAAAAATGTTTTTTTTCTGATTCAGGATGAAAGGAAATTTTAAGATGTTGGAATTTCCCATGGAATGGAAATTCAGAATTTCAGCCATCTCTACCTTGCAGTGGTGCAGCTACATCAGGATAACTACACTGATGCAAAAATCCCGAGTGACCATAAGCTGCAAGACTCCTAGCTAGCCAGTGTTTTCTTCCCCCAGGTTAAAGATCCTGTTCCTTCAAACACTTGGTAATAACCGCAATGCCTGATAAAGAGAGTCATCATGCCCTTGCAGTACGAAGCACTATACATGTTGTCACAGTTCCCGGGCAACTGTACCTGTATTCCCCCTTCCCCACCTCCCTCTGTGGTTCACTCCAGGAGTTGAGGTCTCCTGCTATCACCTGTCTCTAGATAGGGACTCTTGTCCCACTCACTTCTGACTGGAGGATTTTAAGGCTGCACAGCTCCCTGCCTTCCACTGTGACAGTCCAAGCAAGCCAGTCTGCCTCAGAGCCAGAGCCTGTGCTTTGCTTTCTCGCTGAGGGCAATGAATGATGTATTACCAACATTTACAAGTTACCACATAGCTCTTTCTAAGCAAACACCTTTATTCTTAAGGGAAAAGCATTACAGAAACAAAAAACAATAAAAATTCCTATGCACATGCTAAAAGCTCACAAGAAGTCACCCAGTCTTCTGAAGGTGCCATAGTAATTCAAGTCCTTCCAACATTTCCACATGGATTGGGAGCTCCCCTTTTGGACAGAGGTCCTTTTCAACTGCTGGATCAGAAAGAAGGCCCTAAATCAGTTCAAACTCATCCTTTTATACCAAAAGCCCTTTCTTTATCTCCTAGTCTCTGGAAAAAAGAGTTTGAACCAGTACATGTAGACCACTCCATTGGGTGATACCGTTCTCTGGAGGTGGTTAATCTCAGTGTTTCAAATTAATCACCTCCCATTGTTTGGTTCCTATAGGAGCTGTGGTCATGCACACACACACACCCTGCCCCCCTTGGAGTGGAATACAATCATACCTTTAATACAAGATGGTCCCCAAAAATCCTGCATGCCATTGGAATATCTGTCACACATGCCTGATGGCATTTGTAGGCATTACATTTGTTTATACACAGTTTCTCTTTTACAGATGTGGATACAGGGATTGGCTTGAAAACGAGGGACTTTTTATAATAGTATTAATTACCCAGCAATCAGTTTGTTTCAAATAATTGTTTTTCTAAATCACTGTGAAAATCTACATTTTTAAAATGTTAGTCTTATTTCAGAGCAAGTCTTCTAAAAAAGAACCAGCAGAGGCATATGGACTGTTATTTTTATACATCTGCTAGCACTGGAGATGAGAAAGCATTAGGGTCACCCAGTGCCATTTTTCCAGCTCCATCTCACCACTCTAGAGTAAAAAAATAAAAACAAAAAATCTCAAGTATTCAATGTGTAAGGTGGTCATTAAATCTAACAATAGTAAATTGGATGCTCTCAAAACCTAGGATAATTGTAACCCAGGAATACATGGGTTCATTTCCATAGAAAAATTGTATTATTTCCTGCAGGAAACACAGTTAAATCTGAAGCAGAGATTCTCAGTCTTTGGTTCATTATGATTAGGTCTACGATTCCAGAAACATCCCTGACAATTTCTGCCCCAGGGCTAGATTCCTGTCAGCAGGCAGCCCCACAGCTCTCAGCCACTGCTGGCGGGGGGCCCCAGCAGCTCCAAGCCTCTGGGCAGCAGGGGAACCCCAGGGCTCCCACTTGACATGGGCAGCTAGGACCCCCCGCAGCAGCCCAGCCGCGACGGGCAGCAGGGAAAGGGGACCCCGCAGCAACCCAGCCACAGCAGGCAGGGGAGGGCAGGGGGACCCCGCAGCAGTCCAGCCACTGTGGGTGCTGGACCCTCCTCCCTCCCCATTTTGTCAGGGATACTTTTAGTAAAAAACAAGGACAGGCCACAGGCTTCTGTGAATTTTTACTAAAAATATCTGTGACAAAATCGGAGCCTTAATTATAATGCAGTAGTACCGAAGGCCCTGATGCTGTAAATAGAACCCTGCAGGAGAATCCCGGTGCCCCCACACAGCCACATTGAAGCCATTTTCAGGCCCATTTGAAAAGAGCCCCAGTGATGTCAGTTAGGCTCCACATATGCAAAGGGATTTTCCCAAAAGATTCAATCAGGACCTTAAAATGGGAATTATTTCCCAGAATTTCAGTTCCATTAAGACCTGATCCTGCAAAGACAACAGCACAGGCAGAACCCTAGAATTTGCAGACTCAACACAAGGATTATTTTGTTACTTGGGGGGGGGGGGGGAATTGGAATTCCAGAATTGCCAGCCGCAAGGGTTCAAAAATCTTAAATCAGATCCCAAAAAACATGAGATTGGTTTTAAAATCATGTAAAAATAATAATATAAATAAAGAGTCAGACTGGCTTTTGTCTGCCTTTTCATCGTTTTCAGTTGTAGGGGGAAATTGCCATTTTTGTGTGGTCCAAACTTGTGTGGTCATCTCAGGGTCAAAACAAAACCGTAAACACTCACAAATCCCAGTTCACTGCTCACAGGGTATTTCATTTACCGTCTCCTATCCTCTGGGGTGTGGGAGCTGCCATTCTCTCTCCTCCCCCATACCTACAGATGATAGGCAGATGCCCCACTTATGTGCTTCTTATGTGCTGCTCCACAGACTCCTGCATCTCACATGCCCTCTACATTCACATGTTCCCAGTATTCCCCTATTGTTCTTCTCACAGTCACCTGCCCATCACATTGTCTCTCTGCCATGGCACATTCCCCTGCTACTCCCCTCCGCCAGCCTCCTGTCCCCACATTCCCCTGCACTTCCCCTCAGTTAGCCTCCTCCTACATTTGCACAGGCTCCTATCCAGTCTCCCAACACCTCCCTTGTCTGCTGCCCTTGGAGTTTCCTTACAGAAACCTCCACATTCTCCTCCTCTTCCTGGCCCTCACCTGGAAAGCAAGATGTCACCCATTTTCCCTGAGGGCAGCCTGACTTCAGCCCCATTGGGAAAAAATAGGAGAAGATATCCTTCTTTGCTGGGGACAGCCTACGGGTTCAGTCCCATTGACACTGATGGGAGATTGTGACCATTTTGGGTAAGGACAAAATTTCAAGTCATTGAAGGAAATATCAAGAAATTCTTGAGAACTCTTTAAAAAAACCCATCAAATATTGTGAGATTCACAATAAAATTGTGAGCCAGCAACATCAACCTTTATTTGCCAGATACAGACTGAAAACTTTAGGTTCCAGATAATTGACTTTAAAGAACAGACTACAAGAGTATCGGATGTTGTTTCTTTTTCTCCTATTTATTATAAAAATAGAATAATTATTGTGAAGAACAAACATTTAAAAAAGCAAACCCACTTTTCCTCTAATGTGATGAAAGAAGCAAGAGGTTAATAATGTTTTACTCCTGGGGGAATTATGTGCCACTGTGCATGAGCAGAATTTATGTCCCCTGCAGATTTCTTTGCTTCCCCACAGAAAAATGACTTTCTGATGGGGAAGCAAAGGGAAACCAGAAGAGCGGCCATGCGACCCTCCCCAGCAGTATGCTTTGGTAAATCAAGCAGAGAGGTAAATCATTGTGGGACAGGAGGCGGGACTGGGGAAGACCCAGCTGGTGGCGCCTACCCTGCGCCGGGCTCAGCTTCTAGTCCCGGCTGGGTTGGGGAGGACTGGATTTCCACTTCCCCTGTATGGCATCCAGGGCCAGGTCAGACCCAAACCAAGATTTCCCCCCCGGCTGCAGGAAGCTCTGCAAACTACCCTCCACTCCCACCCCCCGCACCCATCACTCCTCAGCTGCAGGGGAAGGGATCCCTGTACAGGGAGCAGCTCCCCCATTCACCCAACCCCCATGCATCCAGACCCCCCCTCATAGCCAGACCCTCCTGCCAAGCCTCACCCCCCCATACACACTTAGGACTCCCCCGATGAGCCCCACTCCCCCTGCACCTGGACCACCCCGACGAGCCAGCTGCACCTGGATCCTCACCCCACTGAGTCCCACTCCCCCAGCATCTGGACCCCCCCCAGAGCCCACTACTCCCAGATCCCCCTCACTGAGCCCCAACCACCTTCACCTGTACCCCCTGCGGAGTCCCATTACCGTTGCACCCAGAACTCCCCCAACAAGCCCCTGTGCATCCAGATCCCCCCCGTACCCAGATTCCCCACTGAGCTGCCCGCACCCAGATTGCCCCACACAGAACCCTATCAACCCACACCTGGATCCCCCCACACTAAGCTGCTCCACACTTGGATCCTGCCTTGCTGAGTCTGCCTGCCCACACAGAGGGGCAGGGCCCTGGGGCATTTCTGGGGCAGGCCCAGCCCTTGTGTTGTGTCAGGGTTGGGTGCAGCCTCACCGCTGAGTCTGTGTCCTGGCTCGGGGGGGGGGGGGGGGGAGCTGCACAGTGATCTTCCACCTCTGTGCAGCCAGTGGCCTGTGCTCCCAAATGCCATGCTGGATCCTCCACATTTATTTGACAAATAAAATGTGCAGAATTTGCTGAATTTTAAAATACCGTGAGCAGAATTTTTAATTTTTTGGCACAGAATGCCCTTGGGAGTAATGTTTAATGCAATAAGTAGGCAAGCATCCATCTTTTACCCTGCCAAATGGAGATTTATGAAGATAATAGTCATGATTTTGAGGAGGCAAAACAATATGCTTGGACTCTAGTACTGTATTCCTTAAATATACAAGTAGGAGGATCTATATATACAAGTTTTCTGAACAATTATTTACATGCCATAATTCAATAATCCCTCCTCCTCGTCCCTTCTCTCTCAGTACCTTTATTGTTCACTTATGAAATTAAACTAAACAGCTGTTTATTTTGAATTGCTCTCTTGTAGTTTTTTAGGATTGAGATTGTTAGTTTGTATATAAACCCACCTCTTTAATCCTAAATGCTGTTTTGCTGCAAGATCACTTAATGTATTTGATATGACTGGCTAATATTTAACTCCGTTTAAAAAGCTACATTAAAAGAACAATAAGTTTGCAAAGTCAAGTAATAACATTTAGATTTCCCTCACAACCTTAACTCTGCCCACTTAGGCATATATGTTACAATACAGTTCTCAATTACATGATAAGATAATGATTTCCACAGGACTCCTACTTCCTTCAGTACACAGGTTATATAGCAGGTATTGAATATTAACTACAATTGAGCAAAAAAATTGAAATTTCTGTTCTGCAGGAAATATCAATATTTCAACATTTCTTTTCCCCCTTAATTGGGACAAAAAAGTTGAAATATCAAATATTTCTGTGGAATAAGAAGTTCTGAAATGTTTTGATTCGGGAATGCTGAAACAAAACACTCCATTTCAAGTCAGCTCAATCTTAAATTGCATCTTTCTAAGATGTCACAATGGATCATAGTTCAAGTGTCTCATGCCCTCACTCTTCTATAAGGGGCAGGCTTCCTGGCTGCAATACATCTCCCATGTTGATGTATTGACAGTCCTGTGTCACTCCCATGATGCACTACATGACTCAATCAGAGAGGAGACCATGGTGCATTATGGGAGAGATAGTCCAGCAAAAGAACCCAACCCACAGGAGAGAATGGTGGCATGAAGAGTCCAATCTATAATTTCCATGAGTAGGGCCCTACCAAATTCATGGCCGTGAAAAACATTTCACGGACTATGAAATCCACTGCCCCCCCCCCCCATGAAATTTGTTTTTTTGTGTACATTTACCCAACGCAGAAGTACAGGTGGCAATACCATACCATGACACCCTTATTTCTGCACTGCTGCTGGCAGTGGCACTGTCTTCAGAGCTGGGCTCCCAGCCAGCAGCTGCAGAGCTTCCTGCAGCAGGAGGAGGTTTCTGAAGGTAGGTCTTCCCCATCCCTCACCAGTCTGGCCAGGGCCAGCAGCTGGAGTCTGGCGTACAGTAGGAGCTCTCAGCCAGGGCACCCCCAGCCCTGCTTCTCCCTGGCTTCAGGCTCAGTGCCCCAGCACTTGGGAGTTCCCGGGGCCAAGAGCAGGGGGAGGTGGGTTTGACTCCCCCCCAACCATGGTGCCCTGGGCGGTCGCCCATGTCGCCCATCCATCAGGCCAGGCCAGCCCTGCCCTCCCCAATGAGGACCCCCCCCCATACCATGCCACCCTCACTTTTGCGCTGCTGCTGGTAGCGGTGCTGCCTCCAGAGCTGGGCTCTCAGCCAGCAGCTGCTGCTCTCCCGCCACCCATCTCTGAAGGCAGTGCCACCACCAGAAACAGCACACAAGTAAGCGTGGCAACACCGCAACCCCTCTACAATAGCCTTCCGACCTCCCTGTGACCCCGTTTGGGTTGGGACCCCACGATTACAACACTGTGGAATTCAGATGCAAGTTTCTGAAATGGTGAAATTTACTATTTTTTAAATCTTATGACCATGAAATTGATCGAAAATGTGGTAGGGCCCTACCCATGAGGCATTGCAAAAGCCTAGGCAGATGCAATTGAAGGTCAAGCTGACTTAAAACTAAATGCAGTTTGTATTGCTCGCCTCAAGAGATCAAAATCAGCAGGTAGACCCCTAAAGATTGACCCTAAAATCATGGGATTTTAAAAACAGGGTTTTGGTTTTTTTAAGCCTGCCTTGACTTTTTTCTTCTACTCCTCTGCCAACGTGTGAAATAATTTCAGATTGAAACAATAACCTTTAAGGCATACCTCACCCTGGATGCTACAAAGGAGACTTGCCTTATCCTTCGCCTCATCACTAGGAGAGAGGAACTGCCATTCATTTCTTCTTGTTGTATTGACTCCCTACTCTCTTACTTTCTGACCTTCCATTCAGATAACCTTATTCCCTGAATTTCCTCCCCGGCATTCTCTTGCCCTACTACACAGTCACCTGAACCTTCTTAAAACAAAGAATCATGAGACTATTTTAGAAAACACTAGATTTGTTCTCAAACACACACACACACACACACACACCCCCTCGGAACTGAGGGGTTGCAGTACAAAACCCTAAGACAGCTAGATAATGTGCACTGAATTCAGTACTGATCCTTACATGATTAAGATTTAATGCCAGAGAGAGTTACTGTTTTAGGCCTCAGTTTAACATAATTACACAATCCATTTGAAATGCAATAGCCATATTTATAATCTTTAAATATTATTTTTAAAATATTTTTTGCATTCAATCATTTAAAAAAATTGCAAACCATTCTACCTTCTTTGTATTAGTTTGAGTCAATATAGTTTATTCAGTAATTAAAAAAAAAATCTAATGACAATTAATTGTACAAAGAGCCAAAAATTAATGTTAGGTTTTCTTTATCCTGCTCATTCGCTGCTCCTGGACCCAGCTTCAGTTCTTCCTACTCCCACCTTGTGCTGCCCCAACCCACTACTCATTTATACTCAAACAGACCCTGCCATTAAGGACAGGTTTATGTTCTCCAGCTAGAAAGTTTTTTGCTGAGAGTTAGAGATATGTGGGAACTAGAATTTCCATTTCATGGGAAATTCTGCAATTTCAAAATTTGTTCTTTTTCCAAACTGGAACATCAAAAATATTATTTTGACAGTTTTCCCTGCAGTGTACTCCCACAGTAATAATACCAGTATGCAAAGAAATAGCTGATCTTCAAAAACTCAAATCCATGTTGCAGTTACAAATACTGAGCCCCATTATGTGTCTAAGTTCAGACTTTGTACAAATGTTGATTACTCCCTCATCTTCCTCCTTCCACAATTATCTGAGCTACCTGAATCTCTTACTACAAAAAAGTTATAAAAGGTTCTGGTCCTATCATAAAGTGGAGTGAATTTAACATGTTTTTTTCAGTTACATCACTTTTTGTCCAATTTACTATAGGGGTTTTGTAGTTACAATGCAAAGCATTTGACAACTCTATATAAATAATTAATACTTGGCAGGTTTTCAATTTATATAAAATACAGCGGCCACCTGCCAACCCTGACCCTCCTTCCTCCCTTCCTGCAATCTCTACCGATGATCTCTCTTCCCAGCCTCTAACTGTTTTGCCGACGCCTTTAAAATTGTTTTTGTGAAAGGTCTCTTCTCTCTAACTACTGCTACAGAGCAAACAACTATCCTTACAGAAACAGCAGGGTATTGCATGCACTGCGTGTCCAGTAAGATCTATATACTACCAAAAATGCTACATGCATCTCATTTCTGTAGAAGCAGTGAACTGGGCTCCAGAAACTGCAAGTTTCCTCATGACTGTTTCCTGCTAATAATCTGAAAGTTGCCAGAGTAACTTGAACCTCTCCCCTCTCCACACCCAATCCCTAGGTCACTAACCTTCCCAGCACTGACAGCAAGGACTCTCTGAAAAAGAATGACAAAATCTAAAACAACTTTGCATATACAGGGAACCGTTTGCCAGAGATTTGAACTATGATAAAAAAAAAATCAGCCCTTCTGAGCCTACCATTATTTTTAAGAGCAGGATTTTGCACTTTACAGTTAAAAACAAAAATACAAAAAAAAACCCAAACCTGGCAACAACTATGCAACTATTTGATCAACTTGCCCTTAATTCTCCTACTCCCCTTTCCTCCTCCCCACATTTTATATATCCTTATTACATCAGATAATGCTACATCAATGATGTAGTACAATACAGTACAGTACATCTGGTGGCTTAGGTAATAAATCACAAGTCTATTTTTCTAAGCTTTTAAAAAAAAATGTTATCTGCTTCTTTCCTACTAGCAGTACTATAGATTTAAATGGCCTGCTTAGCTTCATAAGCTAGCTCACCAAGCCTGGCACAAGAGTTTCACAGCTATGTCATATGCTTGACAATGTTAACAGTGAGTCCCCGGTTACATTCTGAAATTTTCATTTTACAGTTTTAGAAGTCTCCACTTGCCACATTATACCAAGATGAGGGACAGTTTGAGAGATCTGTCCTGGCCTCTCATCTGGCAATAGAGGCAGCAAACACTAAAACCAACCTTCCTGTTTGGGAACTCCCATCATCTTCTCAAAATGCAGCTACAACATACTTCCAGCACTGCAACAACATTTGACGCATAGGGTCAGATTTTCAAACCAGCCTCAGGAATTATGAGCACAACACCCATTTGTGGTAGATCTCAGTTACTCAATTTGCACATGTAAACAGCTGCTTGAACACACAGCATTCACATGTGCATGTCAGAGGCTTAGTTTGAAAAATTGGCCCCTGCAACAAAGGATATGCCAAACCAGGATTTTAAAAACTTTAGATCTGTTCCTACCTTCCTTTTACTTCCTAGTCCTGTCCTGTCAAACTACCACAGTTTGCAGATTACTTAAAATACCATATTTAATGCTCTCCATCTGAAAGTAAAGTGCTTAACAGTAACTTCAGCTCAGTCCAAGCAACATCAAGTAACAGCTGTGTAATCAGGATTTCTGCCACTGGTTACATGGACGTGCTTATACTCTAGTGCATCTTCAAATTATCCCAAAGAGGAGACGAATGCCTGGATTTCGCAGTGGAGTCTCTTTTTAAACACACACAAAATATTTTAATCATCATCATACCAATGGATTTTAAAGATTGAATGTCTGGATTAAAGTACCAACTAGAAAAACTTGTGAGCCACACTGCAGTACATTTAAATCCTGAGTTACTAGCTCAAAGTTGCAATATGTTTAATTCGGACAGTCACTGGCAAATTTTAAAGCATTTATCCGCTTTACATTTTGTCAGACATCGGGTTGGAAGTGAACATGTCGAAGACTAAGTGGATGCGGAATGAGCATTGTGCAGAAGGAATCATCACTGTAAATGGGAAAGTAATCGAGGAGGTCAATAAATATATTTACCTGGGTCAACAGCTGAAAAGAGGAGGAGGAGAAAGGTGGGGTGGGCAAGTTTCAACAAAATAAAGATGTCTCTAACAGATGATGAGCCTCCATGAAGAAAAGGAAAGAACTGTTTAACTCCACTCCCAACTTAACTTTAACTGCCAGCAATGATATACGGAGATGAAAGCTGGTCAATGACGAAAGCGGAGGAAGAAAAATTCGCTGTCACCCAGAGAGCAATGGAAAGGGGAATGTGTAAGATATCGCTCCGTGATCACATACCGAATGAGGAGATCAGAAGGCACACAGAGTTGGGCTGTCAACCAATTTAAAAAAATTAATCACACGATTAATCGCACTGTTAAACAATAATAGAATACTAGTTATTTAAATATTTTTGGATGTTTTCTACATTTTCAAATATATTGATTTCAATTACAACACAGAACACAGAGTACAGGGATCACCTTATATTTATTTTTGATTACAAAAATATTTGTGCTGTAAATAGGAATAACTATTTAGTGTTTTTATTTTTCTAATAAAGTTTCCTTTACTGTGATTCTTCACTGTTGTCATGCCATCTTATTCCCCCAGCTCTATACTGCTTTTTTGTAGGGGACAGATAAAGGGTGGTACTCTCCCCCAAGCCCCATCCATACCTCAAGCATTTGACATTTATAATGCCAGAAAGCACCACTCAGTATGGCTCTTTATGACACAATAATCGTGGGTTTTTTTTTGTTATGTTTGTTACTTTGATCATCAGTGAAAGTACACAATGTTTGCAGTTAAATCATCATCATCAAGCTTCAGAATCAACACACGATTGAGATAAAGGAAGCAATTCACACCTGTAAAAGCTATTGTTTAAGTCTCTGTGCAGACTCAAGTAGACAAAATAGCATTGGCTTGCATTCAGTTCATATTCTGAAGATTATCCTCGCAGCCATAGGAACCAGAGATTTAGGGCCAGATTCTTAGGCCTGGTCTACACTAACCCCCCAATTCGAACTAAGGTACGCAACTTCAGCTACGTGAATAACGTAGCTGAAGTCGACGTACCTTAGTTCGAACTTACCACGGTCCAGACACGGCAGGCAGGCTCCCCCGTCGACTCCGCGTACTCCTCGTGCCGAGCAGGATTACTGGAGTCGACGGCGAGCACTCCAGACAAGACGCGATAAATCGAACCCAGAAGTTCGATTGCTTGCCGCCGAACCAGCGCGGTAAGTATAGACAAGCCCTTAGATTGTGTAAATTGTCATAGCTCCATCTCACCCATAGTTTTTGTTTTTAGTGAAAAGGTTTTTTTCCTTGAGTACAGTGTGTCACCCATAAAGAGGAGGTTACTTACCTGTAACTGGATGATCTTCTAGATGTGTGGTCCGTATCTGTATTCCACTGAGTGTTACGAACACATACCATGCTCCCAGAGTTGGAGAGCTTTGAAAGCAGGGTCCATTGATCCAGGCACATGCCCTGACTCGCCTTGTGCTTCCATCTGAGTTCATAAAGGGTGAGGCAGACCAACCGAATCCCCAGTTCCTTCTCTACTGCGAATCTGACCGATCTGACGCAGAGGGGAAGGAGGGCAGGAAGTGGAATACAGAGAGGGACCACACGCCACAAAGAATCTCCAGTTACAGTTAAGTAATCTTCTCTTCTTTGAATGATAGTCATTATTGTATTCCACTGAGGTTGATTGACAAGTAGTACCTAAGTTGGTAGAGGGTGAGAGGATGAAAATGGAAGGGTCGTTCAGAGGACAGTCATGCCAAAGGAGGTATTCGTCATTGAGTCCTGCACAAGAGCATAATGTGTTGCAAAGGTGCGCACCGAACTCCACATGGCTGCTCTACATGTGTGTATGAGAGGCATGTTCTGGAGGGAAGCTGTAGTTATAGCTAGAGCCCTAGTGGAATGAGTCCATATCCCTGCAGGCACGGGTAGGCCTGATTGATAGCACAGCTTGATGCAGTTAGAAATCCGCTT